>NC_091742.1:75710926-75775926 GCF_043380555.1 Nothobranchius furzeri | reverse complement strand
GATTAATACAAGTACTTCTTTGGTTGAACAAAAGTATGTGCTTTTAACATTTTCAGATCTGAACATATGTTTCCTTGGAGCTCTAAATCTCCAGATTCTTGTGCAGGAACACAAGCTGGTCTACATGCTCAGCTTTCAGGAGGCTTCTCTGTGCAGTCACTATGTCACCAGCAGAGGAGAAAACTCTCTCTGCAGAGACACTTGTGCCAGAAATGCATAGCAAACTCTTTGCTATTTTGGAGAGCTGAGGATAGTCTTGTTCATGGTTCTTCCACCAACTGAGAGGATTTTCTGTGAGAGGCAAAGGGGCCTCACCTCTATATTTCTTGATCTCACCTGCTGCAAGATCATTTTCTGATTTTGGTTCAGTATTATCACTACTAGTAGAGGGAAATGTAGCTCCAAGCAAGTCCACCAAAACACATGAGGTCCTTGGTCTCTTCAGGGGTGGCTGACTGATGGAAGCACAACTGTCGTTGATGTGAGCATCTTCTGCAACATTCTCCTCCTCCACCTGAAAAACATAATATCAAGCAAATATTAGGGTTAAACCTCATACTAATCTGCATTGTATATGTAAATATTTTTTCTAAGTAAATTCAATGTTATTTACTTACATTTTTTTTATCATGCCAACCACTGCCTCCAACAGTCTGGAATGGATGTCCCTGGTCTCTGCTTCGGACAGGAAGGGCAGGCCCTTAAACCGAGGATCAACAGCTGAGGCCATGTGTAATGTCTGCTTTTCACTGGCATATCTTTTCCCCAGATCTTCTGCAATGGCAGCCTTTATGTCACTAACTGTTGGTGTATCATCTTGGCTTTCTTGTGCACCCATCATGAGCTTGGCATGAAGAGGAGCAATGACAGACAGTGTTGGCATGCTCTCTTCTGACATCACCAAGGTGGCATCCTTCATCGGTTTGAGTGCCCTGACAACTTCTTCTGCACACATGATGTCAGACTCATTTAATGTGAAGACTTCTTTTGCACTCTTCCTGACGTCTGGAGAAAGCAAAGCTGCACAGATGGCTGGTTGCTGTTCTAAAAAGCGTTCTATCATGTCATAAGAGCTGTTCCATCTGGTTATTATGTCCGTGATCAGTCTGTGAGCTGGTAACTGAAGGAGGCGCTGTTTCTGCTTCAACTGATCGCTGGCTGTGGTGCTGCGTCTGAAAAAGCCTGTTACACGTCTGACTCTACCCAGAAGTCGAATCACAGATTGTGTTTTTAGTGCTTTCTGGGAGGCAAGATTCAGACTGTGCGCAAAACACTGTATGTGCGTCATGCCTGCGAGTCTGGCCGCGACAGCCATGTTTGGTGCGTTATCTGTTACAATAACGACTTTCTTTGTGTTCAACCCCCATTCAGTCACAGTCTCCTTCAGTAATGCTGCAATGTGTTCACCTGCGTGAGTTTCATGCATGGTTTGTAATACATGAGACTGAAGGATCCACTCATCATTTATGTGATGTGCTGTAACAGTAACATACGATTCAGTAGCTCTAGACGTCCAAGCATCGCACGTTAAAGCGACCGTCTCTGCTGAGCCGAGAGAGTCCAGAACTGTTGCTTTGACTTCGTTGTACAAGTTTGGAAGAGCGATGTCCGTGATGTGTTGTCATGAAGGAACGGCGTAACGCGGCTCCAATGTTTTAATCATATCTCGAAATCCTTTATTCTCCACAACACTCAGGGGACGCATGTCTTTACAAATAAAAACAAGTACTGATTTCGTTATCTTGACTGCACGAGTTGAAGTCGCTGGTAGCTTCGAAGTGTTAACTTCCTCTATAGTCCGTTGAGTAGGATCACCGAGCTTCGTTTTAAGTGTAGCATTTGATGCTACATTGTGTACCGTTATGAAGTTATGATTTTCAGCTCCTAAACGCTGCCCCTGTACACATTTACACCCGTGTAGAAAACGCCAAGGTCGTCTGATCCTCAGACTGTTTACATTCCAGAAGAAGGAAGAAGAACGCTTTTACTTAATCAAAGTACTTTATTTGTGATTAAAAATTAAGCAAAACATATGTTGATCAATAATAATCAAGTGAATGATCTGTGAAATAAAGATGTCATGATTTATGTGTTTAATGAGTAAACAGGACGACATGCACAGACAGACAGACACTCATCCTCATGGCAACGCATGACACATTTCTCCAACCAATCAGAGCCTTCGGCTGCCGCAAGAGAATCTGGCTTGTTGACTTAAAGTGTCCAATCCGCTTTACTAAAACTTATCAACAATTCAGAGATATAAAACAAGGCAACGCCATTTTAAGCTCAGTTCCATTTTGACTTCAGTTCTATTCACCATCATCCCAAAGAGAAGCACAGCCTGGCCAGATGTGTTTTCTTCTTTAAACTAAGAACTGTGAAGTTGGAGATTTTCGTCATTTAACAACCAGACGACATCCTTTCAAAATAAGAGCACCTGCTGACGCTGCCGATTGTTACCTGGGTCGACCCTTCAGACGGGCTTTGAAACGTTGTGACCGCTGTTTCGACCAGCTCCAACGCACATCCGAGGTCTTCAGACCTGGCATTTCCTGATCTACCTGGGAGGCCCCCACTGGGTACGTACACGGCAAAATAGCAGCTCATGTCATCACTTTATAAGCCTCGTGATATCTAGTCATAACAATCAAAGACTACCAGATTCAATGACGTCAGCCTAAGGAGTCTGAACCAACCACACACACACACACACACACACACACACACACACACACACACACACACACACACACACACACACACACACACACACACACATCGAACATCACATTCATTTCCAAACAACACAGAGTTAGTCCTGATAGATTGTAGAATTTATAATAAAATTCTTAAACGATCCCAACTCTCTCTTTTCTTGTCTCAAGGTCAATACAGAGTGTTAAATGAACTCCCTGATGATAAAAACAACCTATTCTTCTGATTATAAAACTAGATCTACTTACAGTATATTAAAATACAACTCTAGATCGTTACATCACTCTATTTCACTACAATTGCTATGGTGTCTGGCCATGTGTGCTCGCAGATTTGTCGTATTACCACAGTATTTGACCCCGGCGCTGCAGAGTTTGCAGATGGCATGGCTCTTGTCAAAGTCTTTACTGCCTTCTTTTGTCTTAAATCCAAAATAACTCCACACATCAGCTTTGAAAGCCGAAGGCGCTGGATGAATCTTCTCTTCAGTCATTGGTGAGCTAACGTGAGTTGGTTGTGGAACACAGAGCGGTAGCTTCTTCTTCTGTCAGGGGCGGAACGGAGTGACACTACTGCCAACTAGTGGTCGGAGTTTGAATTGCACCAAAAAAAATGATACACGGCTTTTGAATATCGATTTTATATCGGGAGGCAAAATATTGCGATATTTTAGTGAATCGATTTTTTTCTGACACCCCTAATTATTTACTTTTCTGTTATTTATTAACATACTATTTCATACATTTAGATACTTATTCCATCTTATTCACATGAAGGCGTCATATTTTAGCTACTCACACACACATCTATGGGTGCACTAAGATTTTTCTCATGGAACGTACATGGAGCTGGCTCCATAGAGAAAAGATTAAAGATTTTTCATCAGCTAAAGAGAGTGCAGGCAGACGTAATATTGTTACAAGAGACTCATAGATCTGCCACATCCACAGATGAACTTAAAACACCTGAGTTTCCCAGCATGTTCTCTGCCTGCTATAACTCTAGGCAAAGAGGTGTAGCTATTTTAATACACAAAAACATCAATTTCACAGTATTGGACACAGTCTCTGATCCAGAGGGTAGATTTATAATGTTAAAAATATCTGTACAGAACCAAAGCTTATGTATTGTCAGCATATACTGTCCAAATATTGATGACCCTCCATTCTTTCACAATTTTTTCTCTGTACTCTCCGAACACTTGGACTGTCCACTTATACTTGGAGGTGATTTTAATTTTTGGATGAATTCCTTAACAGACAGGCTCATTACAGCTGGGACTCAGCGCAATTCGCAATCCACTAATATAGTTAAACAGTACATGAGTGATCATGGGCTTTGTGATGCATGGCGATCTCTTCATCCTAACCGTAGAGAGTATACTTTTTTCTCACACGTCCATCACTCTCATTCACGTTTGGATTATTTTCTAGTCAGCAGCTCATTGTTGGCTGACATTTCAGACACTGAGATACACCCCATAGTGGTCAGCGACCATGCTCCGGTCTCATTAACTCTGGTAAATAAGAAGACAATCCCACCAAGCAAAAACTGGAGGTTTAATACATCACTGCCCAAAGACGAAGGTTTTATAGATTTTTTTAAAAAGGAGTGGGCTTTATATTTAGAACATAATGACCTGCCTGGAACATCAGCATCTATTCTCTGGGAGGCAGGAAAGGCAGTGATGAGAGGTAACATAATCTCTTTCTCATCACATAAGAAAAAAAGGAAAACAAACGTATTCAGGAGTTAGAAGAAATCATTAAGTCTTTAGAGGCATCCACAGAATAAGAGTTAATGAGCAAATTACGTAAAACTAAATTAGAACTTCATGGAATTATTGACAAAAAGACACAATTTTTAGCACAAAGACTACGAATAGAAAACTTTGAACATAGTAATAAATCAGGTAAATTTTTGGCTGGCCAGTTAAAAATAAATAAAGAGAAAACTACCATATCTGCTGTTAAAGACTCAACCGGGAATATAGTTTATGACCCTGAAAGAATAAACAACACTTTCAGAGACTTTTACCAAACTTTGTACTCACCACAGGTAAACCCATCAGATAACGAGATCGATGAGTTCCTTGACAGGATAACACTTCCTAAATTTTCAGACAGCCAAGTTACAGTCCTGGACTCGCCGCTAACATCAGCGGAGCTCCAGGAAGCCCTTAAATCCATGACGAATAGGAGAGCTCCAGGTCCAGACGGGTTCCCAGTAGAGTTCTACAAAGAATTCTGGATCATTCTGGCTCCAATATTTTTCAGAATGGTGAGGGAAATCGAAGAGAGTGGCAGATTACTGCCAAACATGAACTCAGCCAATATTAGTCTCTTGTTAAAACCAGGCAAAGACCCTGCATTTCCTACCAGCTATCGCCCAATTTCCCTTATTAATGTTGATCTTAAAATAATTAGTAAAGCCCTGGCAAAAAGATTAGAGAAGGTAACCCCCTTCATAATACACCCTGACCAAACTGGTTTCATTAAGGGTAGACAGTCATCCACAAACTCACGTAGATTACTTAATTTGATAGATTTCTCTTACAGTAGAAACATAGAAACTAGTATATTATCTCTAGATGCAAAAAAGGCTTTTCATAGAGTTAACTGGAAGTTCTTATTTGCAACTTTACATAAATTTGGCTTTGGGAACTTCTTCATAAACTGGCTACAAACATACAGTTCGCCAACTGCACGTGTCAGGACGAACAACCAAATATCAGCTAGCTTCTGTCTTCAGAGGGGGACAAGGCAGGGATGCCCACTCTCCCCCTCACTGATTGCTATCTTTATCGAACAACTAGCGGCAGCAATTAGGCAAACAACAGGTATTAAAGGGATAAAGTGTAAGAAAATAGAACATAACATAAGTCTTTATGCAGATGATGTTTTACTCTTTCTCCGGAATTCTCAATCGTCTCTCTCTCATTCAATAGAACTGATAAACTATTTTTCAAAAGTTTCAGATTACTCTATAAACTGGTTAAAATCCACAGTTCTACCAATTAATTTCTCTTTTGTCAATTTACTTAATACACAATTGGAGTCAGGGAATGTCACGTACCTGGGAATTAATGTCTCTCCCAAGTTAGCAGATCTAACCAAACTAAACTACATCCCACTTTTAAAGAAAGTGGAAGATGATCTTGCAAGATGGAAATCCTTACCAATATCACTCCTGGGGAGAGTTGCTACAATTAAAATGATGGTCTTACCCAGAATAAATTACTTATTTTCAATGATCCCAAACAAATCACCAGCTGACTGGTTTAAATCTCTGGACTCCTCAATTACCAAATTCCTTTGGCAGGATAAACCTCCACGAATTAGCTTAAAAACGCTTCAGAAGACCAAAGACAGAGGAGGACTGGATCTACCCAACTTTTATTATTATTTCTTAGCCAACAGGCTGCAATATATACCAATATGGTTGCAAGATAACCCACTAGATGAGTCCTGGTTAGATATAGAACAGACACTTTGCAATACGATAAGAGCTTTCAGACTTACCATTTATTAGCTCAAGCATAAGAAAACATGAAGGCTTCAAAAGTATTAGTATCAGCACTTCTCTGACGGCATGGTGGGAGTATCTTAAAATGACAGAGTCTTCACTAGTGCCATGCAGACGCACACCTATCTGGAATAATCCTGATATTTTGCAAAATAATAAAATGAGTAACCTTCCGGACTGGAAAAATAAAGGAATCCTATACCTGGAACACATATATGAAGGATTGGACTTCATCCCGTTTAATAGAATAGTCTCCCAATTTGGAATAGATAAGAATAGCTTTTTAGAATACCACCAAATTAAATCTGTAGTCAAACAAAAATTTAAGCTCAATAAAATAGAATTACAAACACCACCAAGGGTATTAGACTTCTATAATCTCAAACCCCCCAAACTACTGTCTAAAGTACATAAGACACTAGGGCTGCTCAATTAATCGAATTTTAATTACGATTACGATATGAGTTTTGAACGATTATAAAAAACAAAACAAGCCGATTTTTTGCTCCTCCCACTTGCGCTGCCCTGAGTTGCAAATGAAGCGCTCCTCCTAGTGTGTTGCCAACTTGGCGACTGACGCTATTTCTAACAGCTTCTCAGACCCCCTTCTTGACTTTTTAAATCTTAAAAGTACCTAGCGAACACCTCAGAAACATCTCTGGTAACCCTTAGCTACTTTCTGGATGACTGTCGTCGACGTTTCCTGCAGGTTAGCTAAACACCCCGCCTGCACTCCGGACCGTTCTTCAGGACATTAGGAAAGGGAATGATGTAGTGATGTGTCGGTCGCTAAGAAACAGCTCATGGAGCCGGCTCCCTGTTGGAGTAACCAGAGTGAGTGACACACACACCGCACCTGCGGACTCCTGAGCCGCTAAAAATGGCTAAATGTGCGCATGCTAAACACACGTGCAGCTTGCCCCGATTGCTGTGAGATCGGGTTGGGGGTGGGGTGTGCAGCTGTGGTTGGGACAATTATTACATTAACTGATGGACCTGTAAATAAATAGTTTATAAATAAGGTAGAAATAGATAGTGTGGGCAATTTCTGTTATTCTTAAAGAAAAGAGTCGGAGAGAGTTTTTCAGTCGAGAACAGCGTGGTCTTTTATTTGTCTTCTCACATCTCAGGACAGCCGAAAGACCCCGACAAAAGAGTGGTTCCCCTTTTTATAGCTCACATCTCTTCTGTGGAAACTGTGGGTGGAGACTTCTGTCTGGGACACAGCAACACTTTTGGAATCACATCAAGTATTTAGCAAGTCAGATAAGCTTTAAGCAATGTTACTGGAAGCAAGCAGAGACCAAAACAGGAAATTCCTTTGGAGCTGATGTTGGAACAGCACACGAACTCTAGCCAGAAAACACTTTCAACCTAAGAACTCAGCTTTAACTCAATACATTTTGTAGATGACCTCTTGACCTTTTTGGCACCAACAGTCCTCCCTTTGGTGGACTTGTCCACCACACATTACTATCGTAAACAAATTAGCAAATTAGCAATGAATGCTTAACTAAGTAACAGAACAAATGAGCAACAAATAATGATAATGTAACAATATGACCGAGGATAGAGACAAAAGGGCATAACGTATGACCTTCAATCAAAAAATGCATAAAGGAGAACCCATGCCAAAACACGAGATGATGTTCCAGACTAACACAGCAACGTTAACATGTATATGTAATGAACAATGATTAAGACACTGAAAAACAACCGATGGGTTCACAGCTGAGACAATGAAAAACTATGAAACAATACATGAAACATGACTTTAGCATTAACTGAACCCATTACTTCACGAATGTATTGCATGCGCACTCCGTATGGAGGCGAAAAACCCTGCCCGCTGTACTTTAACAGGGAAAATTCCTCCATGTCCTCCCCGACCCCAGGGACGAACACCACGGCACAGAGCGGGCATGCGAGGACATTGGTGACACATGTCCTCGTCAATGATCAAAAGAAAAAACACACACAAATCAACAAAAGCACATGAAGATAAACAGGTGACAAATATGATGAATAATGAACAATTAGCTTTAGCGAAGACATAATGAAACAGTAATAAGTCCGGTTGAAAACTTCATTCAAAAGAATAAAACGGAAAATACAAGTTCAGCATCCATGTCGGCGTTGGAGGCCTTCTGCTGCAGGAGGGCTTCATGTGGACAAGTGTCCTTTATTTGTCAGGAAAGCAAAGGCATAAGTCCTTGGCTCAGTCCTCCCTTTGTCCATCTCCGTGCAGCGTGGTGGTGCCGACTCCATCCTCCCCACAGCGAGCAAAACACAACATGTCAACAAGAAAAACTTGAATTAGCACGCCAATTGCCTATAAACCTATTACCACAAAAACTTCCTAAATATTAGACCCAAAGACAAAGCATCCATCCCCACATTCACACCCCCTTTCTATACTACTCACTACCCTAAATTAAAGAGCTAGTTTGCCAGCACGGCATGCAATGATTCACTCAACCAGCACCCACCAGAAGATCTGTCGCACCTGAAATGGAGTACCAACAGTCATGGTTATGTTATCACATTAAGTTAAAGAACTCAGACACAAACGGGAACAAAAATGATCTGAAACCTAAGAATATATGGTAAACTCATATGTTGGGTCGCCTATCATCAGTAGTTCTGAATCCCCAGCATACGAGGAATTAATCCGCAGCATTATGACCTATAACATTGTCATTAATGTGCTCTAAGCACTTATCCAGAAACATGTTAGTTCTGGGCCCATTATTGGTAGTTTACCAGGAATACACACATGCTATATTCTGTTAGGATTTGTCTCTTTATTACCTCAGATCTGCCTGGCCCCTCCGGCCCATGCAAAAGCTTTACGTACACCTTAAACCTATAACCTCCCCTCGGACAAATAAAACAATCAAAGTTGTAAAACTGGAACAAAAGTAATTAGACATCAGCTAAGTGACGCCGTCATTGTATGGTTAGTGAGACTAGTCAAGTCCTTGCATCCACAGATGTGATTATAATGACGTGAATGCAGGTATATAAACCAGTCTAGGGTGTAGAGTAGTTGCATTTTACTCATCTGTCATTGTGAACAATTCCTCTATTGGTGTCGCGGTCGTCGGATGGCCTATAAAACGATGATACATTGTGGTGATGTCTTTGTCCTCTTGTTATGCTTGCCCATTGGTTATCCTCTTCACCTCCTCCAGCAGAAACCCCATTGTAATTAATCAGGGATGGGTCCTTT
This sequence comes from Nothobranchius furzeri, assembly GCF_043380555.1. Lineage (NCBI taxonomy): Eukaryota > Metazoa > Chordata > Actinopteri > Cyprinodontiformes > Nothobranchiidae > Nothobranchius > Nothobranchius furzeri. The sequence continues at coordinate 75,766,451 of NC_091742.1, read as the reverse complement.
AGCCTTCATCTCAGGTATCGACGTGAGTCCATGAGAGTCCAATCTTCATCTTTTTCCATCCTCACCCTTGGTCACCGTGCAACACCAGGAAGCCTTGCACTCCGTACGGACCAGACGTCCCCCGAGCAGATTGCCTAGGGATTAATGGTTATGCACAAAAATGTCCTATCTCTTACTGACCCTAGCCTCTGATACCTACAACATCAGACACATACAGCTACAAACAGCAAGCGCAATTAAAGGTACAGTGACATCATAACATGGACACACACGGACACACAAACACATACACATGCACATACACACACACAGACAGAGATAGAGAGAGAGCAAGAATGTGTGTGTGGGAGAAAAAATGAGTGGGATCCACTTTGCCACCAGCATCTCCACCTGTGTCACAGAGAAAAAATTGCAAAGAAATTAAAACATAAAGCAAACAACAATAATTCAATGAGTATACATGATTCAACTAAAATATACAACCATGCATGTTTTTTTTTTAAACAGTTTGTGTAGCACTTACGATGCCTTGTGCAATGGATTGTTAAGATGGTCTTCATCAATTAGAGATTATAACCGAATTGTTTCAGGATCCTGAATTTGAATTTGAATTGGTTAATTTACTCAGAATAGTCCAATGGCTTTGTTGATGTTTCTCAAGGCTCGGCCACGCCCATATAAATAAAGGAACAAACAAACAAAACAAACACAGTCAAGCACACGGTCCATACACGTCTCTGTGCCCTCACACACCAAGCAAATTTCAGACTGAAGCGAAAGTGTGAAATTCCTCAGTTAAGTAGGCATGCATGTTAGCAATTTCATCCAGAGCTTCCTTCCACTTCTTAAACATCTGGATTATTTCTGGAAAAATTTCAGTTTAGCCAATTTCGGCTGTAGCCAAATCCAAATGTTCTCGCAACGCCATTCCCGCAAAAGGCCAATTAAAAATGTTATGTTAAAGATTTCACAAGATGAGAAAATGTGAACATAATTATTATCGAATGAGAGGTACAATTATTCACTATTTTGTAACATTATTTTCTACGTTAGAACTTACAGCTGGTAGAAAAATATAGAATCAGGTTTCTAATCCTATTTTTTAAGGATAACTTCCTCACTTAACTATGTTCTGCAGTAGTTTAGTAAATTTTTCCCAATTCTGACATTTCACCAAGTCAACTGATTGTTGCCAAAAAGCTTTTTCCATTACCTAACTGCAGCAAGCACTCCTTCACTGGGTGTAACTATAGGAGACAGTCTCTTTTGAGCCTCTCTTTGTAAGTCCAGGATGACCACCGTCATTGATTAAAGTTCACATGTTAGCACACAAGCTCCTCCCCTTTGTCCTTTGTTTCATCTGCAGCAGGGCAAACAAGCGTCTGCCTCATTGTGTCCATTTTACGGCGCCTCCCCCATCTCGACGCAGACACACAGCTTGTGGTGGGGACTTCCTGCTCCATTTGTGTAGAGCCAGATCCAGGAAACTGTCATTTGCAGTCGGTTTCCATCTCTGTGACAGGCCAACCCAGTAAAGTTCATGCCACCACAGTTCACAACAAACGTCTTCCTTAAATATGTTGATTGGGTTGAAATGACAGAACTTTCTCTTTTACAAATCAACGATGGCTTCTAATAAATAGTCGACTTTACTGACTCAAAGGTAAATCTAGACTACTTCCTGGGCACAATTGTTCCTTAATCATCAAATCAGTTCTACACTGGTTTTAATCATTAGGCACAATCTAACCCAAAATGCAAGATCCCTCCTTTCATTTTTATTTACCTATTTATTTATCTTGTTTTGGGAAAATGACTACCAGTTTTTTAATCCAAAGCAGCCTGGTACAGTTTCTAGCCAGGTTACAGGAAATAATAGTTAGTTTATCAGTTTTTTCATTATTCAGCATCTCAAAATCCAGCCACTAATGTTAATGGTTCTTAAGGTTGAGGCAAGACAATTATTGGGTTTTGTTTTACAGCAAGATTTACAGCAATAGTTTTACAAAACCTATACTAAATATTTATAAATGGGTGTAACTGAACGTTCTAGAGCAAATACTTTATTTCCTGACTGATTGTTAATTTTAAGATTGGATCATATGATTCTAAGAGGTATGAGAGCTGCAGAATGCAGCACCCTGTGCTATTTATAGACTACGGGATTCTTGTGTGTAAATGTGGGTGGAGTCAGGCCCTCAGGCAGAACTTTCAGTCTCATTCTTCCCTGACCGTTCAGGAGAACAGGTTTCACGGAGGCCAACCATGGACTAAGAACTAAGACTGGACTAAGAAGGTACGCCCAAAACACCAAAAATATCTTTTCTAAAGTCACAAATTGCTTAAAACTGCATGTTACAGAAAGCAAGCAAGCCTTGTTTCCACCATGTGTGTGTGTATGCTGGCAGTAGAAAAAGAGGAAGAGAGAGAGACTCCAGTTACAACACGGCCCAAAAGCTGATAAAATACTTCCTTTGTATAAACACGACCATGCAACTTTTATATTTTAAATGATTTCCTTGTCATCGCACTAACTACAAGTTCTTTTTCTATTGTTTTTCAGTCGGGCAAAGCTGGACTACGCCCTGTTTTATCCAGCCGCTCTCTCTATTAAACACTGCGTCATTCAACAGAGGATCCAGCCAGAAGCAGCATTTTCTTCTCATGCAAGAAACACTCACTCACAGAGGCACAGAGAACTTTTTTTTTTTTTTTTTTTCCGTTTGTCACAGTCTTTTAAACAAAAGTAAGTCAGTCCGTCACTTATTTATTCTCTTTTATATACATAAACGTCTGTTTTACCTTATCTTCTCTTAATCTCTTTGTTCCAGTTGGACTATTATTATTATGTTTCTCCTAATTTAAATTTAACTGACCCAAATTGGCACTTACTTTTCCTACTTTACACCAAATTGACAGGACTTCCTTTAACGGCTGGTAATTTTCAGAACTTAATGCCTGCTTTTAAGCAAGTCTTATTCAACCATTAGAGCAAGTCAAATTGCAATTTTTGAGAGCGCTCTGAGAAACAGTCCACATATTTATTTTCTACAGATCTGTTTCGATCTTACTGTTTAGCAGCTGCCTGACCTTCAATAAATGTATATCTAAATATTCTAAAATAAAGCTGTCATTTACAACTTCCCTTGTGTTCCTTGTTTTTTCCTTTTAATCTCCAGGCCACTACACACACACACACACACACACATATATATATATATATATATATATATATATATATATATATATATATATATGTGTGTTACTTTAAAACCTTTTATTTATTAACTTATGGTACTCTGTTCAGACTGATCAGAACAGGATTGCAGAATTTGAATTTTGCGTAACTTCAAACATTAAATTTAGCACTGCAGTGAACTTTACATATGCGAATTGCAACTTTTAGAGCTCTTATTTATCTTATTTATTTTCCCTGGTACCGCATCAGGCCCTCACACTGTGGTTCTCTCTATTCAACCCCCACCTCCCCCCGATTCCGAGAAATCATGGGGTGCCACCTCCACCTCCTAATATGGTCAAAAGTAGTTGAGACTAACATAAGCTGGACTGAACAACAGGTTGTGGAGCACGTAATCAGCAGCTGGGCTGCCTGATAAGCAAGAATTTGCACCGCACGTGTGCGGCTGGAATTGATAAGCAACATCAACATGCACGTACACAAAAACACTGCTTTTAGCTCCTACAACACATCATCCAGCAATCATCACCCACCCACGGAGCTCCCAAACCTCGGCTCTGCTTTTTGCACTCTCCAAGTGCTCAAACTGAGAGCCATACGCAGCCTCTCGCTGCAAACTCAAGACGTCTTCTCACAGGCCTCACTACTGCTTTGCAAACACTCTTAAATTTGTTACTCCTCGAGGACGAACCGAACTCAGCAAAGACTTCAACTTCTTATACAGGCCTCTTTTTCTCTTTTTACTTTGCCACAAACTTTTATTAAATTTACCAAACCCCAGGGGAAAGACCGAATTACAGGCAAAGCTCATTTCTCACAACTTCAGCGCTTTTTCTTCAGGATCCCCGTCTCTGCTCTTACTGAGTCAGGAGACTGGATTTCTCAAAACCTTGTCAGCTTTTCAGATTCTATTCCAATCTGCTGTCCCACCTTTCAATTTGACACTTAAAATTTGTCCGTCATCAAAATGACACAGCTGACTTCACACGGTGTGAATATTTTACCACTGTCAGACATGAATCCTCTCTCCAACTGATATTTATAGTATTATCAGAACAGGAGAACACCCCTGCCCAGTGACAGAGGCCACAAAAATGAACAAAAACATGCTCACCTGGGCCCTTAGTTCGGACCTCAGCCACTGGACAGGAGCCAAGGGACGCCACGGAAAGTCCTCGCTGTTCACCCATCTGAGGTGCCAACATGTGGGCAATTTCTTTTATTCTTAAAGAAAAGAGTCGGAGAGAGTTTTTCAGTCGAGAACAGCGTGGTCTTTTATTTGTCTTCTCACATCTCAGGACAGCCGAAAGACCCCGACAAAAGAGTGGTTCCCCTTTTTATAGCTCACATCTCTTCTGTGGAAACTGTGGGTGGAGACTTCTGTCTGGGACACAGCAACACTTTTGGAATCACATCAAGTATTTAGCAAGTCAGATAAGCTTTAAGCAATGTTACTGGAAGCAAGCAGAGACCAAAACAGGAAATTCCTTTGGAGCTGATGTTGGAACAGCACACGAACTCTAGCCAGAAAACACTTTCAACCTAAGAACTCAGCTTTAACTCAATACATTTTGTAGATGACCTCTTGACCTTTTTGGCACCAACAATAGAAGTAAGTTTCTCATGCTGATAAATAATAACTTATCTCTCTGAGGACACGGTGCTAGTGTATTCTCCTACAGCACCTTGACACAACTTCAATAAATGTTATGCAACATTTTGTGAACATCAATTTATTTGCATTTATTTGTTATGAATGCCACTGTATAATTCTTGCTGTCAGTATTTGCATTGTGTCAAATGATTTGGGTCTGTACTGGTTAGACTTAAATGAGTTAAACCAAGGTCTATAGCCCTTGGGTCATCAACTATGAGCTATAAGTATATTGGCCTTTTTATACTGGGAATCAGGAGTTATTTTAGTGATCATCTTGTTTCTTATTCATTTTTGTCCTGATTGTGCCCTGAGCAATTTTATGACTGAATAAAAACAAACAAAATCAACATATATAGAAAAATCGTCCTAAATAATCGTGATCTCAATTTTAGTCACCATAATCGTGATTATTATTTTTGCCATAATCGAGCAACCCTATAAGACACTGTCCAAAATAGACAATAGAATAGTAATCCCTATTGAAAAATGGGAGGTGGATCTATCAGTCAGCTTTGACCAGAACTTCTGGTCCCAAACTTGTTTAAAAACTTATAAAATGATCAGACACTCCAATTTACAATTAATTCAGTACAAAATTCTACACAGAGTACACTATACAGGTCATCGGATGTTCAAGATAGGGTTTGTGTCATCTGACACCTGTACACACTGCACAAACAACATTCCTGACAATTACATTCATGCATTGTGGTCCTGTCCACCTGTCCAGGAATTTTGGGGTAGAGTGTGTGAAGACCTGTCAAAGTCTCTGAAATGTCATATCCCAACCACCCCATCTCTTTGTTTACTGGGAAACCTGGACGATGTCCCTATTGAAACATCTGTGGTTCACGTGGTTCTGACTGCCATATGTATCGCTAAGAAAACTGTCCTCTTGAATTGGAAAAATAGAGAAACTCTCTGCATTAACCAGTATAGAAATCTTTTGTTAGATCATATTACACTTGATATAGCCTCTGCTTCCACTTCAGATCAATCTCTTTGGGCTCCTTTGATCGGTTCCATCACATAGCAAGGGTGGGGGGCCGTTGATGTTGTCCTGCGGGATGGTGTGGGTGGGGGGTGGGGGGGTCTGAGTTTGGAGTATCCGGATGTTCCCTGGAGGTGGGTTCACTGGGGGGTGTCTGGGACTGGGGGGCCGTTGCCCCCCTCTGGAGGTGCTTGGGTTGCCTCGGGGGGTGGACTGCTAGCGGTTGTGAGTGGGGCCCCTTGGGGATCTTGGCGGTGACCATGTAACAGTCCTTGTGGTGGGCCAGGCACTGCGCCTGAGGGGGGTGTAGGCTGGGGAGAGCAGGAGAGAGAGATGGTCGGACTGACCGAAGTGGGGGAGGGGCTTGGCTCTACATGCATGCTTGATGTTGGAGTAAACATGATCTAGAGTGTTTTCTCCTCTGGTGGGACATTTGACATGCTGATAGAACTTTGGGAGTACAGTCTTTATGTTGGCCTTGTTAAAATCACCTGCAATAATGTGAACCCCATCTGGGTGGGCCCGCTGCTGTTCGTTAATGGTGTTCAGCAGGATAGAGAGCGCCTTGTTTACGTTGGCATCGGGTGGGATGTACACAGCCGTGATGATCACTACTGTTCGCTCTCTCTGTAGAAAAAAAGGCCGGCATCTCACCGACATGTACTCGAGGTTCGGGGAGCAGTGACTGTTTATAATTGTCCCATTGTTACACCAGCTTTCATGCACGTAAATACAGAGCCCTCCCCCTCTGCTCTTACCGGAGTCCTTTTTCCTGTTCCAGCGAAGCAGAGTGCAGCCTGCTAGCTGAACGCTAGCATCGGGTATTCCCGGGTGAAGCCAGGTTTCCGTAATAATCAAGGCACAGCAGTCACGAACATAGCGATTTCCCACTAGTTGTAATTCCAGGTCGTCCGTTTTTTGCACGAGGGATTTAGCGTTGGAGAGATAGAGGCTCGGCAGAGGTGGCTTGTGTGGTTTGTTTTTCAGCCTCAGCATGATGCCGGACCTGCGGCCCCGCTTTTGCTTCCTTTGCCTCCGTCTGCGCCTCCGCTTAGTCCCGATAACAATCCACGGGGAGCCCGGTGGTCTCGCCACATGATCTGGGATGTTGTGCGTGCGAAGGAAGTCCAGTGAAACAGATGTTTGATGCTTATCACCAATGTCTATGAGGCTCTGGCGGGTGTAGAAAACTTAGAAAGTAGAGCTGATGGTGCAGAAAAAAATAAGAAAGACATACAAACTAAGCAAACTAAACAAAAAAGGGAGTACTGAGCCGGAGAGCCGTAAGCCGCTGCAGCCGTGTGCGCCGCCATCTTGGAAGATGGCTTGGAACATGTGAGCACCTGTTTGCGTACACGCACTTGTATGTGTAAGATTTCTGTATGAGAGTGTCCAATAGTGAGTGTGAGGGGCCACAGATCTGCCCCCAAAGATGTGCGGAAGATGGAGGGAGCTCCAAGCCCCAGAGCTCCAGGAGCTGCCCCAGAGTGCAGGGACCCCAGGGAGACTGTCACCAGAGAACCCCAACCCCGCTCAAGGGATGCAGAGGACTTCCCCGGGGGTCACAACCAGCAGCCGACAAGAGTCCCAGGTGATAACAACGGCAAGCCCCCAGGCCCGCCCAGAGCCCCCCACTTCTTAAGTCGACTGAGCCTGGGACCCAGTGCCCCGGGACCCAGGGGCGATCAACCCCGCCGGTGACCCATCTGAGCCCAGGCAGCCACCGGGAGCAAAGACATATGCCAAAAATCTTAAGGCCCCTGACACTGGGAGCCACGAACACGCAGGCAGACCGAGGCTCCACACTCAGCCGCAAATGTGGCAGGGGGAGGGCAGGCGAAGATGTGTAGCAGCACAAGAAGACCCAAGAGAAGGGAGGAGTCCAAAACCCCACCTTACATACATAGTCATTGTTTAGGTAAATTTGCTTACTAACATCGACCAAAGAACTCAGACTGGAAATTCGGTTGAGTATTTCACTTTCTGCAGAAAGAGGAGCCAGACGGAACACGCAGTTGCATGTGTGAGTTTCCAAGCTGACTCCAAATCTTTCAGCTTCGGAGCATATTTTTATTCACACATAGGCATAGTTACAAAGTTGCACAAACATTTGTCTCACCCCCGACTCATGGCCCGAGCGAGCACCTTAAGAGTTGAGAATTTTTGGAGCATCCTTTTCTGAGATACCAAATTCTGAGATAACAACGAAGCATTTAGAGTGCTGTTTACAGAAATAAGAAAAACATAACATCTACTCACCCATGGCAACCAGACAACTTAACCTCTCTTTTTCTCTAACAGTCATACACAAACACAGTCACACACTCCGTCCCTCATGCTCACACATACACATACAACCGGAGACTTACAAAAATGAACGCTAGACACCCATTCATGCTCACTATACACACCCTATTCACTCTGGTCCTGGAACTGCTGCACAGACAACCCATGGCCAGAATTAGCCCTGTTCTGCTGAGGTGATGAGGAGCAGGCACCCCACCCAACTCGGAGCAAAGCAACTCATCGCCCCAGACCCCAAACAGACGGCCAGCTCCCACTCCGCTCATTGTAAACTTCAGTAAAGAACTAAGACGATTATTAAGCTGCTGTTTGTTTTTCCTTTGAAGCGAGGTTGTCTGTCACCACAAACAAATGTTCTATTTCGTCTAGTCTTAGCCCTTAAGCGAGCTGCTATTGGAAGGGTGATCTCAGCATCAGCCAATCATGAAGAGCTTAAATGTACGCCCACCACGTGGGCACCCCTTGTGGGTTATATAAGTGGAGCGACTCCACTGTTCGCCTCCGTTTTCTCTTCACGCCAAGCTTAAGAGCTTCTTTTAAGAGCAATTATACAAGAAAAATCTACTCACCGACCATGTCCAGCGACGCCAGGACCTGCCCGGCCTGCCAGACGGGCTCCATCTCCAGCGGCGACCTGCACGCCAAGTGTGAGGTCTGTCTCGGGGCTCACCACGCTGGCCTGGCCTTGACCCCCAGGCCTCGTGCCCGTTTTGTACCGCTCTGCCCGTGGCTGAAAAGGTCCGCCGGGTCGAGTACTTCACCCCCTCTACCGACGAGGAAATTCCGGTGGCTGGCACGTACTCGCTGGACAAGGCGTTACGGTTCTTCAACGTCGGCCAGGAGCCGGCTGGCTCCTACCGATTGGACGATGTCATCGACAGCGAGGAGTACAACGAAGCTGGCTTCCATAGCCCTTCCCTCCTGTACAACACGGAGGTCGACTACGAGGCTGGCTGCCATAGCCCTTTTTCCCTCCAGTACAACACGGAGGTCGACGAGCCTCGTGAGGAGCACGACGAGGCTGGCTGCTGCAGCCATTATTCCCTCCTGTACAGCACGGAGGTCGACGAGCCTCGTGAGGAGCACGACGAGGCTGGCTGCCGCAGCCATTATTCCCTCCTGTACAACACGGAGGTCGACGAGCCTCGTGAGGAGCACGACGAGGCTGGCTGCCGCAGCCATTATTCCCTCCTGTACAACATGGAGGTCGACGAGCCTCGTGAGGAGCACGACGAGGCTGGCTGCCATAGCCCTTTTTCCCTCCTGTACAACACGGAGGTCGACGAGCCTCGTGAGGAGCACGACGAGGCTGGCTGCCGCAGCCATTATTCCCTCCTGTACAACACGGAGGTCGACGAGCCTCGCTCAGCGGGTCCTTCTGCCCCAGTGGTTTCTCGCTCCTCCCTGCCAGCAGTTAGAGCACTGCTCCAGGAGCTTCCCGCCATCATCTCCGCGGCTGCGACCCGCAGGTGGCTAGCCGTTCCAGAACCGGCTCCCCTGAGGCGGATGAATTGGCGGGAATTTTTGGGGCAACACAGACGCGCTGTCCAGACCCCGTCTGGCCGCACTTCCCCGCTGCCATGAGCTGCTGGTCCGCCGCCTTCTCCGAGCCTGCCAGGCTCGAGGCGCCAATTTCCACATATGCGCCCATTACCAAGGTCGAGGGCTTCTCCGACCAGGGCTGGCCATCCGTTCCTCCACTGGAGCCGGACTTGGCCTCGCTGTGTGGCGTCAAGAACCACCTCACTGGACCGCGAGCAGTTCCCACTAAGCATGACCAGCTGCTGAGGCGGCTCGCCGATCGCGCACACCAGTGCGCCTTCCAGACCGGCGCTGCAGGAAATAACATCGCCTTCTCGCCTTTGGCGTTTCCAAAATGGTGGAGGAGCTTGACTCTCCTGTCGAGTCAAAAACCATCATTACTAAAACTGCTGATGCCATCCTCAATCTGTGCGCTGCTGTACTCACCGGTTCTGCTCGCATTGCTGCCTGGCAGACCCTTATCCAGCGGCCTTGTGGCTCATGGCCCTGCCCTCCATTCCTGAACACCTGCACAGAGAGATGCTGGAAGGCCACATCACCTCTGATGTTCTGTTTGGTCCCCATCTTACGAGCATCATCTAGAGGGCTCAGCAGCTGAACTTTCAGCCACGGTGCGAGACCTGGTCCACTCTCGGTCAGCCTGCACTCCGGCCGTTCCCCCAGAGGATGGGACGAACGGCGCGGAAACTCCATGTTCCCAGCTGCACGGCCCGCCCCGCGGAGCCGGCCTCCCGCTGAGGCGGGACCAGGGAGTTGGCGGCCAACGGTTCCGAACGAGCCAGCAGACACAGCCTTGGCAGTCACAGGAACCTCGCCGAAAACAACCACGAAAACGACTCGTTGGGGGGAATATGTGTGCTTATGGCTGCAATGTTAACTCTGTGAATTATTTTGGTTTTGAAATAAAAACCCAAAAAACGTCACATCGAGAGCACAATCCTACAGTCCTCTGCAGAACCTTCTGCCGAATCCTCACACATGATGTTCCCCGCACCAAGCACTGCAGCACATCTGCATGTTCACACAGTCGGACTCGGTCATGTTACACGGGTAGCTGTAAGGGTGCGCTCCATTTGCGCACCGCCCCCAGCCTACGGCCAGGCCCGACTCATCCCGCTTCCCCCACAACTTTGGGTGGGACGGGATGTCATGGCGCTGTCGCGACCACGCGCAAAGCGCCCACATTGCGCGGCTCCATCCGCTGGCACTTTGACGTTCCCGTGCACGGGCCCGGCTCCCACTCGTCCTTCATGGACTCCACGCTCTGCGGTGCGGATCAGCCTCTTCCAGCTGTTTCACACTTGCTCTTTCGAGCACAGCCCTCCATGGGTCGCTCCCAGTTCTCTGGTACGAGCGACGGCGGTAAGGGCGCAAAACCAATCCTCAGACGTTGCTCACGTGACCTCGAGCACACGTCCGCTGTCGGAACGCGCGCACGAATGCCTCCCTTTCGGCTACTCGCTAGCCCAGCGCACTTTCTCGAAATGTCCGGAGACCGCGCTGCAGCCACTGCGCACGGCGGAAACGAGGGTTTTATTTTACCGGGACGATCTGCTCCGATGCGCCCGGTCCGAGGACGGAGCGTCAGTGCAAACCAGGAGGTTAACAGAGCATCTGTCAACCCTGGGGTTTTCTATAAACTGGGGGAAGAACTCTGTTCTTCCATCCCAGTCGATTATGTTTCTCGGGGGGGGGGGGGGGGGGGAGCTGAACGCCTCTCTAATGAGAGCACGTTCGTCGCCGGTGAGAGCAGCAGATCTCACCACGGTGATCTCCCGCGTGCAACCCCGCGAGATCGTGAGAGCCCTGTTAGTCATGAAACTTCTGGGCATGATGGCTGCAGCCCACTCGGTGGTGCTGCTGGGGTTGTTGCACTCGAGGCGCCTTGCAAAGTTGGTTCATCTGCCTCCGGGTACACCCGATACGTCAGAAGAGACGTATGTTGAGGGTTCCCCCCTCAGTGGGCGGGGACCTCGCTCACTGGGGGAATCCCTGCATCCCCTCACACGGGATTCCCATCGGACGTCCTGCGTCACACGTATCTGTGTTTACGGATGCGTCACTGTCTGGGGTGGAGGGCACGTGCTTGTTACGCGGCAGATCGCTGGCCCTCCCACACGCACGAGCACATAAATGTGTTGGAGCTTATGACAATGAGGAATGTGTTCATGCACTTCGCTGCCCTTCTCGATGGCCGTCATGTCGAAGTTCACACAGACAACCAGGTGGCGGCAGCCTGCATAAAACGCCATGGGGGAGTTCGATCCCCCCCTCTATTGCGCATAGCCACAGATTTACTGTGTTGGGCACATGTCCACCTGCTGTGCCACCTACATTCCGGGGATCCTGAATGTAGCGGCAGACATCCTGTCGAGAGGGGGTCCCCGCGACTCCGACTGGCGTCTGCATCCCGCGCTGATATCACAGATTTGGATAAGGTTCGGGGAACCGTGTGGATCTGTTCACGGCTCGCGAAAACGCTCAGTGTCGCCTGAGGTTTTCCCTGAGTCTCCGGGACCAAACCTCGCTCGGAGCGGACGCCTTCTCACACCAGCCCGGGCTTCGAACGCTCCTTTATGCGTTTCCACCAGTCCCTCTGATTCCCCTTCTCCTGGACCGAGTTCGGTCAGAACAGCTCTCGGTAATTCTGGTGGCTCCCAGACGCTTGTCCGCGTCATGGCTTCCGGACCAGCAAGCGCTACTGTCCGGCTCCCCGTGGAGACTCCCGCGAAGGGAGGACGCCCCTCCCCGGGCGGATGGGATAATCAGACATCCTCTGGAAATAAGCCATCGGCTGTGGGTCTGGCCGATGAGCGGTTTCGATTAGGGGTTTCTGGGCTGCCGCATGATGTGGTCATCACGATTCAGAGTGCGCGGGCGCCCTCTACCATTGCATCTTACGCTGCTAAATGGGCAGCTTTCCAGAACTGGGGCACAGAGCGGAATGTTCAAGCGCTCTCCTGCCAGCTGGCGGATGTCCTATCGTTTCTGCAGATACGGACGGACAGGGGCCTCGTATTCAGCACTATTAAAACATATGCTGCAGCTATCTCATCCTGTCACCAGGGTTTTGGTGATAGATCTGTTTTCAATCATCCCCTCACAAAACGTTTTCTAAAAGGTGTCAGAAGGAACAGACCTGTGTCCCGTCCGCTAATTCCCCAGTGGGATCTAACGGTGGTTCTGCGTGGCTTATCTGAAGCCCCATTTGAGCCCTTGGACCAGGTCTCACTCAAGTTCCTGTCACTTACAACTGCCTTGCTGCTGGCACTGGCATCAGTCACGAGAGTGAGCGACCAAACCGCCCTCTCAGTGGCTCCCGCATGCCTCAGGATCCGGAAAGATGGCGGGTCTGCTGTTTTATGCCCCAACCCAGCCTTTGTGCCCAAAAAACATTAATACTTCCTTCAAATCCAGGTCAATTTCATTGGCTGGACATTTTCCTCCTTCCCATAATTCTGAGGAGAAGGCGGCTTCCCATCTTCTCTGCCCAGTGCGCGCGCTCGCACGATATGTGTCACGCACTTCAGGGATTCGCCGCTCACAAATCATGTTTGTGCACTACAGGGAGTCTTCCCTTGGGCAAGCGCTGTTGGCCCAGCGCCTTTGACTCTGGCTATGTGACGCCATTTCACTCGCTTACACATCATTGGGGCTGGATCCTCCTGAGACACTCAAGGCTCACTCAGCCAGAGGGATTTCCTCTTCTGTGGCGCCCCACAGTGGTGGGTCAATGGAAGTCATTTGTCAGGCTGCTTCATGGGCTTCACCCTGTTCCTTTACTCGTTCTTATTTATGAGATGTGTCTTCAGGATCCATCACTCGTTCAGTGCTTGGACCTCAGCAGGCTGAGTGAACGCATTATGGCACCTCATCGGCCCTGCTTGAATGAATTTCATCCTCTTGTGGATGATATTTTTTAGTGGTGGCCCCACTCTTCTCTCTGGCTGCCTCAAGAATTTAAGCCCTGGGCTGAGGCTGAGCGACCCCCACTAAAAGGAGACATGTTGGGTGTGTCCATTGGTTGAGCTAACCAGTGTGGCGTAAACCCATCCAGCTGCGCTTTATTCCAATAGCAGCTCGCTTAAGGGCTAAGACTAGACGAAATAGAACGTTGGTTACGTATTGTAACCCCAGATTCTATGAGTCTAGTCGCAGCCCTTAAGCCACTTGGCCACACTGGTTCTGTTAGGACTAAGAGCCATCGGAGGCGAACAGTGGAGTCGCTCCACTTATATAGCCCACAAGGGGTGCCCACGTGGTGGGCGTACATTTAAGCTCTTCATGATTGGCTGATGCTGAGATCACCCTTCCAATAGCAGCTCGCTTAAGGGCTGCAACTAGACTCATAGAATCTGGGGTTACAATACGTAACCAACGTTTTGAGTGTTTAGTTTTTACTTACACAAAATGAAAATTAATCTGAGAGCTCATTAATTTCCCCAAAAATATTTAGATGCATTAGATGATTAAAAAAAGTTTTTTTAATTGTCAAATTAATCAACATTTTCTTTTTTCTCTTATCCTGTCTAGATCTTCCACAGCGTCATGTCTGGGAAAAGGAGAAGGATTTGACTGCCCAGCAGCTCTTTAACCAGGAGTCGATGTCCTGTTCAGACCAGGACAAACCAGAACAGCTAAAACTTTGCCAACATGAAGGACAGCTCTTCCTGAACCAGGAAAATCTTACCTTCACGGATACTCGTCTGTCTGAAGAAACAGACTGTCATGAACCAGAACCAAACAGGAACCAGCCATTGTGTCAGAGTTCTACAGAACCTGAGAACCAAGATCAGGGTGGATGCAGGAAAGAAAACTCAGAATCAAACGGCAATGAAGAACTGAAACTGAATAAAAGGCGTCAGCGAAGCAAAGATCACAGAGACAGTGTAGGTGGTGAAAGACACAAAAAGCACAAATGGGCTCACAGTGGTGAGAGATCACTTTATTGTAAGCTATGTGGAAAATCTATCAGTCACAAATCTTATTTAAATATTCACATGAGAGCTCACACAGGTGAGAAGCCATATTCTTGTAAAACTTGTGGTAAATGTTTTACTATCAGTGGTAACTTGACTACACACATGAGAACTCACACAGGTGAGAAGCCATATCCATGTAAAACTTGTGGTAAATGTTTTACTAAAAGTGGTCACTTGACTAGACACATGAGAACTCACACAGGTGAGAAGCCATATCCATGTACAACTTGTGGTAAATGTTTTGGAACCATTGGTGAATTAACTACACACATGAGAACTCACACAGGTGAGAAGCCATATCCATGTAAAACTTGTGGTAAATGTTTTGGAACCAGTGGTCACTTAACTAAACACATGAGAACTCACACAGGTGAGAAGCCATATCCATGTAAAACTTGTGGTAAATGTTTTAGAGACAGTGGTAACTTGACTAAACACATGAGAACTCACACAGGTGAGAAGCCATATCTATGTAAAACTTGTGGTAAATGTTTTGGAGACAGTTGTCACTTGACTAAATGCATGAGAACTCACACAGGTGAGAAGCCATATTCATGTAAAACTTGTGGTAAATGTTTTACTAAAAGTGGTCACTTGACTACACACATGAGAACTCACACAGGTGAGAAGCCATATCCATGTACAACTTGTGGTAAATGTTTTGGAACCATTGGTGAATTAACTACACACATGAGAACTCACACAGGTGAGAAGCCATATCCATGTAAAACTTGTGGTAAATGTTTTGGAACCAGTGGTCACTTAACTAAACACATGAGAACTCACACAGGTGAGAAGCCATATCCATGTAAAACTTGTGGTAAATGTTTTAGAGACAGTGGTAACTTGACTAAACACATGAGAACTCACACAGGTGAGAAGCCATATCTATGTAAAACTTGTGGTAAATGTTTTGGAGACAGTTGTCACTTGACTACACACATGAGAAGTCACACAGGTGAGAAGCCATATTCATGTAAAACTTGTGGTAAATGTTTTATAGACAGTGGTAACTTGACTAGACACATGAGAATTCACACAGGTGAGAAGTGATTTAATCTATGAGATTCATTAAGGCATTTTCTTTACCTTCTGATTTGAAAATTCACACTTGAGATTGTATTCATTAAAATATGTTTGGCAACATATCATAGATGCCTTACAGTGCTCAAGGCTTGGGTGGAGACTTATTTCATCCACACTTCCTGTTAGAAAAACTCTTCTGAAAAGTAATTAGCTGACAACATCACATTTTGTAGCTTAGCCAGCTTGCCTTAGGAATGCAAATGGGATTGAGCTCATGCGCACGTGATTTAGGACACGGGTGGTCTGTGATGTCACAAGCATACACGGGCGGAGCAAAAGTGCAGAGAAGTCCGCAGTGTCCATTATTAAACAAAAGCAGCCTAAGAAGTCTTGCTTATGGAGACTGACTTTCATATTGCATCCTGCTTTGCTGGGTCTGGCAGTGTGTGTGTGTGTCACAGCAGTGAGGGACAAAAAAAAACAGCTTTTGTGAGAGTCAAGTTAACTCCACAGCATCAACGATAATGAATTGCGCTTGCGGGAAGCCTCCCGCAGGTTGATTCTTGTTGCCAATCGGAGTTGGTAATGGTAGGCATGCTTTTGAGTTAGCCAGTCAGTCAGCAGTGGGCGTGTCTTCCCTGTTCGGCTCCAGGTGGATCTCCTTGGGAAGAGGGTTGAAAAGACATCTGGAGTGAGAAAACTCCTAACCCATGCCATTATTTTATTCGGATCTTTAACTTGTGGTTACATCTGCCTTAAAAATGTTCTTGCTTTATACCAGTGTCCCTCAATAGGCGGTCCAGACCTGGCCTGAGAACGTCCAAGTTTTCAATTCTACTCTGCTTGGCCAGGGAGCACATTGCTTGTGATGTGGATGAGGCACTGTGGCCAGATAAAAACAGAAGAGCAGATGCAGCACAGTTGTTTATTTATTTTTTCTTTATTCGTTTTAGCTTAACTATTAATTATAGTCTTCTGTTTGTATATGTAGACCACTGCATAGGCAACTCTGTGTTGGTTTGGATGAACACTGCTGTTTTTGTGTTAAAACACTCTAAAGTATATTTTGTAACGTGTTTAAGAGTTTTGTACACAAACATTCTGAAATATTTTATGTACAATGCACTGTTGTAGTACAGTAGGTGTAACACTGAACACAATAAGTCATTATGACTGGAGAAGAAGTGGTCATAATGTTTTACACATCAGGGTTAATCTGGTTCTTATAAATGTTTACTCATGTAATGGTTTGTGTGTCATTTAGAAACCAAAGACCATTTTGAGAAGAATGTGCGTGTGTTTTTGGATTCGTGTGTAGAGTTCTAAAAATATGTTGCATGCTTTCAAAAATCGTGAGTAAACAACTGTGAAGAACTGTAATTGTAATTATGTGAAAAGTGTTTTCCAGTTTAACAAGTTGGTATGAAAAGTAGGGCAGCTGACTACAGTTTTTTATGGCAGCGTGTTTGTTGTGAAAACGAGATTTCTTTCACGATTTCCTTGACAAACGTGTGTTTTTAAACTGTAATGTAAGTGTGAAGCAGAGATTGTGCTGGTAGTTTAGCAGAACTGGTTAGGGGAGTTGGCACATCAGTTACATGTTGTAGTCACTGTGCCAGATGTAAAAAGATTTGTGTGTAAACAACTAACAGCGTTAACATTAATGGAGGGATCATATATAGTTTAATCTCATTTTCAAATATAGAGAACAATGGTTTTTGATTCGTATATTGATCTTTATGAATATGCCAATTTGCTATGTAAAATAATACATTTTATTTCAACAGCGCCTTTCTGAACACTCAAGGACACTTTACAGAGATAAAATACACAACAATAAAAGATAAAACAGCATAAAACAAACAGACAGATTGGAGCAACGAGAGTAATTATTGGAATGCTAGACGGAACAGGTGAGTTTTGAGTCTGGTTTTAAAGAGAGTGAGGGAATCAATGTTACGGAGGTCAGGAGGAAGTGAGTTCCAGAGCTGGGGAGCAGAGCAGCTGAAGGCCCTGCTCCCCATAGTGACCAGACGGAAAGGTGGGACTGAGAGGTGGATGGAGGAGGAGGACCTGAGGGAACGGGTGGAGGTTGAAGGATGAAGGAGGTCTGAGAGGTACGGTGGAGCTAGGTTATGGATGGCTTTGAATGTATATAGCAGAATTTTGAATTGGATTCTGGAAGTGACTGGGAGCCAGTGGAGCTGCTGAAGAACAGGGGTGATGTGGTGGAAGGAGGGAGTTCTGGAAATGATGCAGGCTGCCGAGTTCTGGAGAAGTTGGAGTTTATGGAGGGATTTGTGAGGAAGACCGAAGAGAAGAGCGTTGCAGTAGTCAATACGGGAAGTGATGAGGCTGTGGACAAGAATGGCGACCGAGTGAGTAGTGAGGGAGGGGCGTAGGCGGTTAATGTTACGTAGATGGAAGTAGGCAGACCGGGTAATATTGTTTATGTGGCACTGGAAGGATAGTGAGGAGTCGAGGATGACACCCAGACTCTTGACCTGAGGGGAGGGGGAAACTAAGGAGTTGTCGACGGGAAGTGTAAAGCTGTGGATTTTCGATAGTAAAGATTTAGTGCCGACAAGTAACATTTCTGTCTTATCACTGTTGAGTTTGAGAAAGTTTGATGTGAACCAGTCTTTGATTTCAGATAAACAATTGGGGAGGGAGGAAGGAGGGAGTGAAGAGGAGGGTTTGGAGGATACATAGAGCTGGGTGTCATCCGCGTAACAATGAAAATGGATGTCAAATTTACGGAAATAATTTCCCAGGGGAAGAAGGTAAGTGATGAAAAGGAGTGGACCGAGAACAGAGCCTTGGGGGACGCCAGTAGTGACAGGGAAGGGACGGGAAGTGAAGGATTTTAGTTGAATAAACTTGAGTACGGCCAGAGAGATATGAAGGGAACCAATCAAGCGGGGTATGAGAAATGCCAAGGGAAGACAATCTATGGAGGAGGATGGTGTGAGAGATGGTATCGAAGGCTGAACTCAAGTCGAGGAGGATGAGAATGGAGAGCAGTCCAGTATCGGCAGCAGTGAGGAGGTCATTAGTGATTTTTATGAGTGCAGTTTCTGTACTGTGGCCAGGACGAAAGCCAGACTGGAAGGGCTCATAGAGGCTATTGAGCGTGAGATGAGCATGGAGTTGAGCAGAGATTATTTTTTCAAGGATTTTTGAAAGAAAGGGAAGATTTGAGATGGGACGAAGATTATTGAAATTATTGGGATCGGTGCCGGGTTTCTTTAATATTGGAGTAATAGATGCAGTTTTGAAAAGTGAGGGAACAATACCGGTAGAGAGGGAGGAGTGGATTATGGCGGTTATGAGAGGGAGAAGGGAGGTGAGACATGTTTTAACCAAAACTGTAGGGAGGGGGTCGAGAGAGCAGGTGGTGGGTTTGGATTTACAGATAATATCAGATATTTCGGATGAGGTGGGAAGAAGAAAGGAACAAAATGACTGGCCGGGTGAAAAAATCTCAGGGGGAGGGGAAGAACTTGGAATTAATTGCTGTTGTATGGAAGCAATTTTCTGAATAAAGAAGGTTAATAAAGAGTTACATGAGTCAGCAGAATACAGGTGGGGGGGGTAGAGAGTCCGGGGGATGAAAAATATTGCGCATTATTGAGAACAGAGTCCTAGAGTTGCCTTCATTGGAGGAAACCAATCCAGAGTAGAAAGCAGATTTTGTATGTTTAATTGAGTCCAAGTATTGAAGCAGATGAGTTTTGTGCATTTCTTTGTGTACTGCAAGACCAGTTCGTTTATAGAGGCGTTCGAGTTGACATCCTTTGGCTTTCATCTGTCGGAGTTCAGGGGTAAACCAGGGGGCAGAGTTAGTAAAGGAGACGGACAGAGTTTTGACAGGGGCAAGAGAATCCAAGATATTGTGGAGTGTGGAGTTATAATGAGAAACAAGATGGTCAGGAGAAGCAGAACTAGGGATGGATATAGTGTTAATAATAGATGACAGGGTGTCTGGGTTAATGTTTTTGATATTGCGGAATGAGATGTGACGGATAGGCTTAGTTCTTAAAGAGCAGAGGGGGATGTTGAATGACAGAAAAAAGTGATCAGATATATTTACATCATTAGCAGAACAGTTAGATGGGGTTAAACCAGAGCAGCAGATTAAATCAAGAGAGTGACCTTTAATGTGCGTGGGAAAATTAGAATATGTTTGAAAATCGAAGCTGTTGAGGCAGGAGGAGAAGTCTCTGGTGAGGGGGAGGTTCAAGTTGTCCATATGAATATTTATATCACCAAGCAGAATGACATTGGGGGAGAGGGTAGTGAGCTGGGTGAGTAATGAGGAGAAGTCATTTAAAAAGTCACTATTGGGCTTGGGTGGGCGGTAGATCAAGGCTATAACTGTAGGAGTGGGACCGGGTATTTGAAAAACAAGATTCCATGGAGCTGAAGGCAGGAGTGGAGACAGGCAGCACCTTCCACTTCTCGCGATGGAGCAGCGCGAGACCGCCCCCGCGACCGGAGCCACGTGGATAGGAAAGGTAAACAAAGCCGGGGGGAGCGGAAGCGTTAAGTTGGTAAAAGTCGTTAAGTTGCTGCCAGGTCTCCGTGAGCCCGATGAAATCCAGTATATGGTCGATGATGAGGTCCTGAATGAGCTGACCCTTGTTTGTGAGAGAGCGGACATTCAGGAGGCCGAAGTTGACGGTGTTGTTGTGGTTGGAGGTTGCTGTCTTCGCCAGGCTGGCTAGCGAGCGAAGGTCCGCAGTCCGGCCAGTGTTGAGGCGAGGATGACGAGTTGTGGACCAGTATGAGGTGATTGAGTGAGATTTATCCAGCTGGAAGTTACGGCGAGACCCACGATGGATGTATCTCCGGCGAGGAGGAAGGACGATCTCCGGGTGGAGCTGTAATGCTACCGGCGGAGGCACAGAGAGATGCCCGCGTAGCAGGAGGAGATCAGCCGCCGTGTACTGGAACAGAGCTGCCCCAGGTTGGAGGAGAAGGGACAGGGCAGACCAGAGGAGGGTCAACCAGATAAATAACTTGCAGGCCCACATGATGAACAGCGGTGGGCAGCTAGCCGATAACAGATTAATTACACAAAAATGCTGTTTTTCCTCAGATGGATGGTCAGTGAAGCCAAACAATATATGTTTAAAGGTGCAATATGTAAGAATACAGTGAAAATTCTACAGTGAGAAAATCCACAATGAATGTAATGTTCAGTCATTTTGGAAGGAAGGTTGTACTGAAACATATTTCATATCCAGCAGCCGGGTTATGTTTGAGGTTGAAATGGCTCTGAGGGACAGACACAACCAGGTTGGAGTGGATGCAGGGGACAAGCAGAGTTTTGTGGCAAGGAGAAAGGGTAAGAAAAGGCCTCAGGAGTTAGATGATGAAAGATCACGAGCACACTTAATCACAACAGTCGCAAAACTTGTCTCTGAGGGTGTTAGCGGTGGGAAAACATCAACAGCAGTCAGCTTCTGTTGACGTTACACACAAAGCTGAGAGCTAAGCAGAAGTTCCCGTGAAGCCGCTAGACACACAGACAGGGGGCCCCTCAATTGCTTCTGCTCCGCTGTATCCCTGCCACCTCCTTACAGGTATAACAGCTCTGCTGTGTGTGAGCATGGACTCCAAGCTCCTGTCTTTAAGGTAACTGGAGGCCTAATTGAGGATCAAGAGGTTGTTTCGCCCACACTCGTGCAGGAAAAAGTGCTAGTTGACTTAAACTGACCCAAACAAAAAAGGAACTTGAAACCTTGGCCGCCCAAACCGCGAGCCAAATGAGGGAACGCTCACTTCTCGCTCTTCCACATGCTCTCTGACATCACACTTTCTATAGACACAGTCATGATTCAGTATGTTGATGACATTTCAATAGCCTCCACACCTGCTCAGACTTGTCTGTCAGACACTCCATTCTGTCCATGCTCGCTTCAGCGGAGTTCAAAGTTTCCAAAAACAAACTAGTGTTGTAGGTCTGTGGTGTCATTTTTGGGCCACCTCGTGTCACGGACCGGTCATGAAATGTCTCCCTCCCACCGCTCCTCCATTTTACACCATCCCCTGCCTGTCACGGTGAAAGACATGCTGTGTTTTTTGGACCTCACTGGCTATAACCGTCAGTTCGTTCCTGATTATGCAGATATGACCCCCCTTTTGCTTGCGTTAGTGAACAAACAGGGTATGAGAAATCTGTCTGTACCTTTATCCTGGACTTTTGACTCTGAACAATCGCTCTTGCTACCTGTTGAGAGGAGACTTGTGGTAGACTCGGTGGTCACATTTTCGAGTCTGGGCCAAGCTCATCTCTGTGAAAACCTCTGACCTCCTGCCATTCCGCTCCTGCACACAGGCCCCAGCTCCTGAAATGTGTGTGAACTCTGCACTTCCGCACTTCCGCTCCTGACTCTGAAGTGTGTGCGTGCCCCCCCCCCCCCTTCCCCCGGCTCTGCACTCAGTTCTGTGGAACAAGCTGACTGGGTCCAACAGAACCAAGGGGTGTGAACGTTGCATGTGTAAAGAAGAACAGGAAAAGAAGATGGGGACAGGAAACCATAGAAAGTCACACTTCAGAAGAATGGGCCTGCAAGAGAGGCGAGAGGCAGTTTTTGTGCTGCAAAAATGAAGATGTGAATTTTCCTCTCAACGGGTGTTAAAAAAGTTGACGAGACAGTAAAAGATCAGGAAGAATGAAAAAAATATTGTAATGCATAATGTGGGAGGCGGGGGGAATAAAAGTGTTTGGGGTTCTGGTCAGGGAGAGAGTTGGTGATTGACAGTTGAAGTGTGTGTTACACAGAGAGAGCTTGTTTTCCCGCGGATCTGCTAGACTCAGGTTTTTGATAAGAGCTTTTCCTATACGCTATTGTTCCTTGTTTGGAGTAACTTTTTTCCTTTTTCTGTGTGGAATAAACTTTTCCTTCCTTCGGGAGGAAATGAAAAGGCAATTTGGCCTGGTTCACAACACTGCCCCTGACAACACGCTACTGTTTTTACTTGATGTTTCTGAAAGACTGTACTCTATGCATGCATTCTTATTTCAGAAACAGAGTAGTCCTGACATATTCCAGCATTATCTTGGAACCGACTGAGAACAGACAACCGTCTTGTGTGAGATATGCGTCAGGCCTCGCTAAATTAATACAGAAAATTGCTCAAATCGTTATGAGCTATCCCCTCACAGTTCTATTTATACATGACGTGATGGTGTTTGTCACATCCTCTGCTCTTACTTTCACACCAGCAAGAAAGAAAAAGTAAAAGGACGGAATCTTGACTCAGCCACACACACACACACACACACACACACACAGGGAGTCAAGAAGTCAGTGGTGATATTGTGCTGCTGTTATCAAATCTGAGATGAGATATCCAAATCTCATAAAATAACTCCGGTTTCACACGGAAAGCATCAGCAGCACAGAACGGCAGTGGAACGTCACTGGTGCTTCAAATAGAATCCATTATAGTCTATGGACCGTATCAAACCAGCAGCAACGCAGCAATTTCCAGGCGCATCCCAGAAGTGGCAACACACTAAAGATAGGGTCGGGTCATATTTTTGACATGGGCCGCTTCTGGGACATGCCATTTTCCACAGTTGACATAGGTCTAGACTGGAAATCACACACGGTTTCTGTGTAAAGTTCCCGGTAATTTTCAAAATAAAAGTATTGCAGCGATGCAATTTCATATGTGTGTGGTGTGACCCAACGGCTTATTTACTCACAGCATTGTTCCAAAATTGCAGTGGTGTGTTTTTCATGGCTTTTTTCGTGGCAGTGGAGACAGACATCAGACAGTGATAATGGGATTTCCTTCTTTTTGGTTTAATGGCAGATTACATAAACAAACTGTGACCTGAAGATCTTGTGAGTCCAGCGAAGAGCACAGCACTGCCAAGACTCTCCCGGTGTGAAAAGAACCGCTTTGAAGTTTGCGAGTAAACCGTTTCACTGCCGTTTCTCACCGCTGATGCTCCCAGTGTGAAACTGGGGTCTGTTATGATCAGTAGTTCTTGCAATGTGCTTCCACTAGAGGTCCCTGTAAGACAGGCTATGAGTGATGATGTCACCGAAGTAGTGAAGCACACAGACGGAAGTTAGCAGTATGTGAGTCTGAACACATTAATAAATGGTTAATCTTGTTCAACTATCAGCCTGGTTTTATGAGCAAAGACACGATCACAACAGGGTCAGACTCCAAAACCTGCCGTTTAAAGCTCAGTTGTGATGTGGCTCACTACTAAATCCTGAAAATGATGCACTGGTGTATTTTCCCCAGAGTAAAGCTTACAAGGCATTCATTCTTATACTAGAGACCACTGCAAATGTGTTGATTAAACATGTGTTCCACACCTTTAACGATTCTCCCTGCTCTTTGTACTTTAGCTAAAGTTGTGTTAAAGAACCACTAAAGTAGATTGTGAAATCTAAATATCGGTAAATAATCAAGTCTGAATCTTACCCTTTGTTGCTGTCACACAATGATGATGTATTTGGATAACAGTTGTTTGACAATAGCAGAATAATGACAATGTGCAGAACTTATTCCAAGAATTTTGGAATATGTTTTTAATAAATGCAATGATTTAAATAAAGTACATAAAAACACCTGACAACAGCGCCACCTGCAGGAAGCTTGTCTCTGAGGCACGTCTATCTGAGAATGTTTTCTGATGGTTGTTTATACAGTGGATCAAACCCAACAAGACCTCTATATAAATTATAATTTATCCTTCTGAGTCAGTAACAATTAATGCATTGCCAATGTCCTTAGGCTGTTCACTTGGGCACCTCGTCAGCATGGGTTCATAATGTCCAATGGATAATCTGGCCTTGGAATAGAGCTCCGGGAGTTTACGTCACTTCTCCCGGCATGCAACAGTTCAAATCAAAACAGTGCCATCTTGGCAGGCAGAAGTCCGCAGCTGGGTTATTTGTTATTGTCAAAAAACTCAAATGGAAAATATGGTAGATTCCTGTTGTGGCCCAGAATGCCAGAACAGACGGACGACATAAGGAATGAGCCATCTACAGGATTCCCAAGATCCGGAGCGCCACAAACGTTGGATCATTGTAATAAACACACTAGAGACCGGGCTAAAGTGAAGCTGTGGGATCCCGAGAGTAAAGGTTTTCGCTTATGCAGTGACCACTTCATATCAGGTACTTAAACCAATGTTTCCTCAACTGTATATGGTATTTATTTTAAATGCTTTTATTACGATTCTTAGTGGGGTTCCTAAACTTATTTTGGCGTGGCTTTTTCTGTCTCATTACTCATAGCAGCAAGTAAACGTCACGTAATACGTTGCCTCGTGATTTCTGTGTGCTGCCGTTTACGTGTTTTATGATCACAGCAATTAACCGGCTAAGCTGTATTTCATTTTTAAGCAGTGGTTGATCAATTGTCAGAACACACATAAAAAGCATTTTGAATTGCTATTATCTGTCTCACCGAGACAGATCTCAGACAGATCCTGAGACGCTCCTGCCTGACACATTTATTTTATTCACGGAAAAAAATCAGACCAGTGATTTCTCTTGGCGTTCAGTTTATACATTCAAACAGCACAGCACTCTATTTAAATTTCTTACATGTAAATCTGTGTTATTTGTCCATCCATCCATCTATTTTCATCCGCTTATCCGGAGTCGTGTCGCGGGGGCAGTAGCCTAAGTCGAGAGGCCCAGACTTCCCTCTCCCCAGCCACTTGGGCCAGCTCCTCCGGGAAAAAGCTCTAAAGACTGATAACCAACCTTATCGTAATGTTTCTTGTCGTGGTAGCATTCTTGAATCTCCCGTTGTTTATCTTATCTGCTTTCATTTTTTGATGAGTCCTGAGATCAAGGTTTTCTTTCACCACATTCAGCCTAAGCATGATTTATCCTCGTACAGAAATTCACATCCTGAAACCTGATCTTTTTTTAGCCACCAAACATTAAAGCCCCAAATCATGAAGTAATAGTTAGCTCAAATATTCTCTGTTACTTGTACTTAATTTAGTTTAGTTTGGTTTTATTGAACACGGACAGCACAAAAGACAATGTTACATGTAAGGGCACGGCGACCGTTGTGTTGTACAGAGGTTTTCCTGCCAGAGGCTAGTTTGCAAACCTGGTCCTTGGTTGGACTTTCAGACAATCAAATAACAGCATTTATAAAATATACCACCACACACACGCGCACACACACACACTTTTTTGTTACAGTTAATGTGTCCACGACACGTCACCCACATTGCCTGCTGGTGTTGGTCGGAGGGACTGGAGGTGTATAGCAGCCTTGCTCCTGTCAGTGTGCCCCAGGACAGCTGCAGCAGGTGAACATGTGTGTGCATACTTGTCTTTGTATGTTTAAGTGGACAAATTTAGACATTAACCTGTAATGTGTGGACATTTTAACATGGTGAGGATATTTTTCTGGTCCACACAACGCTAAGCACCCTAAAACCTGGCTTTCGAGGTATGGTGTGAAATAACTATTAGTTTAGGTCAGTGTGTGTGCGTGTGTGTGTGTGTGTGTGTGCGTGCGTGCGTGCGTGCGCGCGCGCGTGTGTGTGTGTGTGTGTGTGTTTGTATGAATGACTGGTGTGTTGTAAAGTACCTTGAGGGGGGACATTTGTCATGCTTCCTCCTTTTGGTATTGAATAATGTAAACGTTGACTAGATACTGCTTTCCTTCTGAGGCTCACTAAATAAATCCTGATTTACATCCAAATGATCTGAGTCACATCTCAGCACAATTGTTACCTTACAGGTTGTTTTTAGCATGCAAACAACTCCGGAGTAAAAGTTAATGATGTTAAAGAAATAATCAACGAGTGTCAGTAAAGTAAAACTTAACATCTGTCAGAGTTCATGTGTTCTGCTCTCACTGAATCCTCAGAGAAGCTTTAAGATGTAAAACGAGTCCGACTGCTTTAAATAAAAGGTATGAAATATTTTCTGAAGATGAACTTTTATGCTTCAAAATTGTTCTAAACATCTGCATTTCATGGGCAAATGTATGACAAATATATTTTGAGCAAAGCAACTCCGGCCTTTCATTGCTGTTGTAACATCAGCTTATCAGATAAGACACTGTGACAGTGCACCGTTTTCTTTATGGTTCAGCTTTAAAGCAGCTATATAAACCTAAAAAACAGAAGGTGGATTCACTGGAGAGGGAGGGAGACCAGACCGTAACGGTGAGTTCTGATCTGAGTCTTTATCTTCAGTCAGTCAGATTCAAACACCAGCTAACTGCTGGGAATTGATTTTTATATAGAAAGGTAATATTTACAGTTTTATTTTCACTATGAAAAAACTAAAAGCTCAGATTAATTCAGAAACGGTATCTTGTACAGTTTCAGTACATCCTTGTCCTAATCAAAAATTAAATCTAGCTATAATAACAACAAAATGTGTTTTTTGGAACACTTTTAACAAATCATTTGGGTTCTTTTTAAATGAACTGATAAGAAGGCAACATAATAAAAGTTGTGGATAAATTCAATTCAAATTCAAATTCAAAGATACTTTATTAATCCCAGAGGGAAATT
Organism: Nothobranchius furzeri; assembly: GCF_043380555.1. Lineage (NCBI taxonomy): Eukaryota > Metazoa > Chordata > Actinopteri > Cyprinodontiformes > Nothobranchiidae > Nothobranchius > Nothobranchius furzeri. Next base: position 75,739,214 of record NC_091742.1, on the reverse strand, counting down.
AGAGTTTCAGTACACACAATTCTGAGATCAGACATGCATACATAGACACATGACAAGAATTGGTGACTGTGGTCATTCGCAACCTGAGTCGCGCTGTCACGTGCCCGTCCCATTTACCGGTTCCTTTAAAACCCAGTTCCGTTAGAACTTATGAGACGGTGCATCCATCAGGGTTCGATGGGGATGTCGGTGAGTATTATGGTATTAGATCCTGGTTTGGGCGTCCTAAGTTAGAATCATATCTTTTATTTTAAAGGTGAAATAATATGTAAGACCTTTCCTTCTGTAGTAGCTCACTTCTTTTTAAGCAATCCCGTTATCTTAAGGTTTCTTTATATTAATCTGTCACAAACCGTAAAGTAAGTCCTGATAATTCCAGAACCCATAATTAATGTGCTTACCTCTGTGCAATTAATGATCAGAGCCCCCACTCGTGAAGCTTTAGAGAAAACCTGAAAGAATCAGGATTATGTTTCTTTTTCAAAAAAGTTTTATTATAAAATCAAAATACAAAAAATGGGTAGATGAAAAAACAACTGCTATCCCCCACGGAGGAATTAGTTCAAAATGATTAAATAAGAGCTCGTTTACACCAGCTCTTGTCTTCTCAGAATCTCCCCAAGAACTCACTTGTCTAGCTCTGCTTCTCTCCAAAAAACTGCCTGTCATCCCCCATCCAGCAGGACGGGGGATGACCCCTCCAAATCTGCTCTGTCTCTTCTTGTCCTCTGCCCCAGCTGCTGTCGAATCTCTCAATCCCCCTCTGCTGTTCAGAGCTGTTCTTATATACCCTTCCTGGACCAGCTTAAGGTCATGGGGTCATTTACCAGATACACACTTTGTAGCTCAACACAAAACATTTGGTGTCATTTTCCTTCTTAACACAGGTCATTGCATCATCTTTTGCAGCATTCTTCAGTTTCTCTCCAATGTTCCCGAGAGGGCTTCTGGATCTGATGGGCTTGTCTTCATTCTGTTCTCCTCCAATCCCATCTTTCCAAGCCAGGGGTGGGGCAAAGAGGTGGGGTCAGTCTCCTGACCCTTCGCCCAGTTCTGTCCTCTTGTCCCTGTGACCCTTGTGTGACCCTTGTTTCTGACCACAGTTTTTTTGACCTGCAGCCCAACTCCTGTCGACTGGCTGATTTTGCTCGCACAAGCCAGTCCAGTATGGCTCACCTTTTGACCCCGTACTTGCCACTGTCTTTGGCATGTGGGACTCGCAACATCCCCCATGCGAGAAAAATCTAGCCAGGGGACTGCAACAGCCTTCTTTGGGGTGGGGCTGCCTCCTCCTCTGGATCATCTTCATCTCCAGTCTCAGACCCAGAGTCTGACTAGCTCAGAGTCCAGATACACACCATCATCATCATCATCATCATCATCACTCACTTCAGTCTCTGAAGAACCAGATGTTTGTTCATGAGGGTTCAGAACTGGGTTCCTGCTTCTCCACCAGTTTCTACTGCCATCTGGTCAGCTGAGCTGCTGGTTGGAACATCTCAGTCTCCACCTTCAAGCAGAGACTCTCTCCCTCCAGACTGAAGACATCTTTTACTGCAGAGCTTCAAATATTCTCCTCACACACCTGAACAGCAACAAGCTAACTCTGCTTGTAGCTGCAGGTGGGAAGCTTACGCTAAAAACTATAAAGTGTGGCAAGGTGGATTAATGAGGGCCCGGGCGGGATTTGATCCCGAGACTCCCTGGGTGGGAGTCATACACTCTAACCACTCAGCCAAAGGGACATCCCCTTAGCCAAATGGCCAGTATGCATTATCAATCAAGACATTGTGACAGAACGCTCACACTGTCACACCTTCCCCCCTCTTTCCACCAGCGCGTCCTCGTACTCCCGCGCAGGGTGCCACAAACTTCACATCCACGGACCTACTTGACAGTACTACATGGATCCTGCCTACAACACCATATGTAGCGAGGTTAAAAATGCTTACACATTAGTAGTGTAGCTGTCTGTCAGGTCAGAATCATACGGAGCTGTTAGTTCAGGACTCTCCCTTCTCAACAGAACTAGTAGGGGGAGGGGTGATGTCACCACATCCTGCTTGTCTGTTGTTACTCAGCTGACTGAGTGCTTTTTCTCTGTTCAGCTGTGGCTTCTCATATCTGCAGGCTGCCGAGAGCGGAAGCTAGGTGCTTGTTTCAAGCAGATCCTCTAAAAACAAAGTTTAATTGGAGCAGAGTTCCAATGCTCCCAGTTATAAGTCCGTCCTTTACAGGCGGCACGGTTTCTCCCCTCACGGAGCCCTTAAGCACAGAGGTTCACACATTAAACATGTTCCCGGCTTCTAGCCTCCATTGCGCGTGACGATGCCCGACATGAGATTCTATGAAGCTAGGAAACATGATTACTTTACAGTTCGTGACAAATACCTCCCCGTGTTACCAGAAACGAGGCCCAAGTCACACAGATTCTTACATATCAGTCCTTCACTAGATTTTGATCCAGCCATGACGTTTAATCGCATCTCACTTGTGCCTCAGCACCCGGACAGCGCCCCGCCGCAGCTCCATACTAGCTTTTCCAGCCTCTGAAAGCTCCGGTTACAGGATATTGAAAGATCTATCTGCCATGGCTGGTTAAAAGTTTTTCTTATTCTTTATTTATTTTTATTTTTTGCCTAGCTTTTATCCTTGGCTTTTCTTGCGTCGGAATGCCGTATTTTCTTTATACCTTTTTAAGTTGATCGTCCGTTCTCCCAGATTTCTTTCTTTTTCGAGAAACTGGTGCGGTTTTCACTTCAAGGTTATAAGCTTAATAGGTCCTTAGCGCGCAAGCTTTTATCAGCCTAAAAGACAGTTCTACGTCGGATAGCCCGGTATCTAATATTTAGACCTTCACTCCGTAGCCCCACGTTTGGCGCGCCATGTCACGTGCCCGTCCCATTTACCGGTTCCTTTAAAACCCAGTTCCGTTAGAACTTATGAGACGGTGCATCCATCAGGGTTCGATGGGGATGTCGGTGAGTATTATGGTATTAGATCCTGGTTTGGGCGTCCTAAGTTAGAATCATATCTTTTATTTTAAAGGTGAAATAATATGTAAGACCTTTCCTTCTGTAGTAGCTCACTTCTTTTTAAGCAATCCCGTTATCTTAAGGTTTCTTTATATTAATCTGTCACAAACCGTAAAGTAAGTCCTGATAATTCCAGAACCCATAATTAATGTGCTTACCTCTGTGCAATTAATGATCAGAGCCCCCACTCGTGAAGCTTTAGAGAAAACCTGAAAGAATCAGGATTATGTTTCTTTTTCAAAAAAGTTTTATTATAAAATCAAAATACAAAAAATGGGTAGATGAAAAAACAACTGCTATCCCCCACGGAGGAATTAGTTCAAAATGATTAAATAAGAGCTCGTTTACACCAGCTCTTGTCTTCTCAGAATCTCCCCAAGAACTCACTTGTCTAGCTCTGCTTCTCTCCAAAAAACTGCCTGTCATCCCCCATCCAGCAGGACGGGGGATGACCCCTCCAAATCTGCTCTGTCTCTTCTTGTCCTCTGCCCCAGCTGCTGTCGAATCTCTCAATCCCCCTCTGCTGTTCAGAGCTGTTCTTATATACCCTTCCTGGACCAGCTTAAGGTCATGGGGTCATTTACCAGATACACACTTTGTAGCTCAACACAAAACATTTGGTGTCATTTTCCTTCTTAACACAGGTCATTGCATCATCTTTTGCAGCATTCTTCAGTTTCTCTCCAATGTTCCCGAGAGGGCTTCTGGATCTGATGGGCTTGTCTTCATTCTGTTCTCCTCCAATCCCATCTTTCCAAGCCAGGGGTGGGGCAAAGAGGTGGGGTCAGTCTCCTGACCCTTCGCCCAGTTCTGTCCTCTTGTCCCTGTGACCCTTGTGTGACCCTTGTTTCTGACCACAGTTTTTTTGACCTGCAGCCCAACTCCTGTCGACTGGCTGATTTTGCTCGCACAAGCCAGTCCAGTATGGCTCACCTTTTGACCCCGTACTTGCCACTGTCTTTGGCATGTGGGACTCGCAACAGCGCTACCACAATTGATCAAGAGGGTTTATATGAGGATAGAGTCAGGGGGAGGGGAAAAAAGGCACTTCAGAGTTACCCTCAACAGAGAGGGCAGCTCTGCAATGCAAAAAAAAAAAAAAACACCTCAGACAGATCTGCACACAGACTTCATACATTACACAACATAAGTGTCCACTAGGTGGGGAGGTACGTTTGGGACTCTCCTCACTTCAGTGCGTGCAGCTGCATGGAGCAGCGCTCATCACCTGTGTTTGGACAGGGGAGGGAGATAATGGGTTAGAGAGCACAGTGACTCCTAGATACGGTTCCACGGCCTTCACCGGTCACAGTCCCACCCAGGCTGGGATAGGGAGAAGAGTTTCCATAGTGAGCTTTCTTCTGAGGGGGGAGTTTTCACTTCAGCCTCACAGGCTTCAAGGGCTCCAGATTCAGATAAGAATTGTTTTGGGGACAGACAGAGATAATTTCCTCTCTGCCTTAGAGTTTTGTTGGTCTTCAACCCCTCTAGATCCAACAATGGCGTAATTAATCTATCCCAATCCGTGCTGATCTGTCAACTCGCTCCTTGATGGAATCCACCTTTTGTGCCAGAGCCTGAATCTCAGCCAAAGTTCTAAGCTTACGACTCATCTCGACAATTATATGAGTTTGTGCATTCACAGCATGATGCATTCCATCCCTGAGCTCCGGGATTGAGCCAATATTCCCCGAAAGCTCGATAATTTTCTGGTAAGCCAGGTAACCGCTCAGGCCAAACAGCAGGAATCCCGACACCAAAACGACGAATATCCAGACATCTTCAGAATCCTCTACAGACAGTTGAGAGAGGCAGATCAGGTTCCACTGTTTCCAGGAGGTCATGACATACCCAACTGGCTCTGTCCCAGAGGGGCATCTGGGAGCCCCTTCTCCCGTTCTCATCGTTGAAGAAATTTTGTCAATCGCGTTGAGAGACCAACTGACCAGATCCATTTTTAATAATTTCCAGTTTCCAGAAAAAATGCAGAAAGCGCCGTGCATACAAAGACAGGACAAAGAGCTTTTGGATAAGGAGGGAGGGAGAGGAGAAAAAAAGCATCTGTACTCTCCATTAGTTATAGTTATAAGTAGGTCAAATGCATATAAACATAAATATGTCTCATTCGAATATTATGATTTGAAAACAAATAAATGAACGTGTAAAATAAAACTAAGTGAACTGTAATTCTTCAATGTAAAACAAAATAATTGATCTGAATTGTGAATTATTTGATTATCACTTTTTTTATAAATCCATCAAAACCTGTTGCACCAATTTTTAAGTATAACAAATAATTATTAATTATTATTATATTATTAATATCATCACATATGCATTTTCTGCATGTTTTGCTTTATGCTGAAAGTAAATAAAAATAGTTTACCAGCAGGAGTGGAACATATTTGAAAGCCGAGAAAACATTTTTATGTTCAAAATAGTAATTCACTACAACATTTTCTTTTATTCTGTGGAGATCGATTTAACAGCATTTTGTTTATTTTTTTCCAGATGAAGTTATTTGTGTTGCTGCTGCCGGCCCTACTGGCTCTCTCCTCTGCCTCACTGCGGGACATTGTAAAGAGGAGCCTCCATAATCAGAAAGGTAGACATGTTTCTATTTGAAAATGTCAAGAAGTCGTGTGAATAGAAACTCTGGATGCAGATAAGCAAAAAAGTCAAATGTGACTAAATTGAAATTTGACATGACACCAAATACAGACAGGAAAGAGCATTATTGATGATTCATAGCACAAAGCTAAGACAAGATAACACAACATAAGAGAGGCTTGAACCTTGGTATGGGCAACAACCTTAAACAGAGAACCAAGATAAGCTTACATGAAGTATAAAACCTTAAATACATCAAAAGGTCAATCAGAGCCTTACATTACAGCACAATCCTCCATAAAACCATCTTAATTTTTAAATGGGCCTGCACTAGGGGTTGCGTGACTTAATTTTTTTTAAAGTCGACAGTCAAGTAATGAAAATCGAGTCGACTTCGACTAGTCATTGATGACGTCATACACCTGAAGCGGCACGGGGGGGTCGGTAGGTTCGCTGGAGTTTTTGACAATTAAAATTGCGCCCACATTTTCTAAGTTAACACATCTCTTTTAGCAACGGTAGTTTCTGCATCCTACTTCAGCCCTCTCCCCCCTCCTTCTGCGCAGCAGCAGCAAACTGATGCACCTGCAGCCTCTCGGAGTTCCTGCTGCTCTAAACATTAAAATAATTATTTCATTTTCTGTTCCTCACTTCTGATTACCTTCAATGGTGTCTGTTTGTTGCAACCACCAGGTACAAAAACTAACTTGTTTTTATTTGACTGTTTTTCTGTCCTGTATGTTTATTATCTTCCTGCATCTCCTCTCAATCCTAAAGAAAAACTGCTACCTGGGTTCATATATATTCACCTTCTGAGTTACCTTTGAACTGCAGTTCTAAAAGATTTACCGACCGCAAAAACAGCGAAGTGCTCGCCGGCCACATCAGTTAGGTGAGTCACCGGAGGACAAAACAGGTGATGCGCCTCACTCCACAGCAGCGAAACGCATCAGGCACAAAGAAAAGACAGAAATCATTAAAGGAAATGAGCCAACATGAACGATTGCATGGTTAATTTGTTTTTGAGGTGGCGACACCTGATTTGATAATGTTACTGTGGCCGTGCTCAGGACGCAGATGTCTGGAGCGCGTCAACAATCAGAGCTTTGCCTTCGCAAGCTGGTTAAGGTTAGGATGGGGGTGAGGGGAAGGTAAAATTGCAAGAGGGAAAAGGTCACAGTTTGGTTAAATGTCCGTTTTACCGCCGGTGTCAGTACCGACGCTCTGGCACAGTGCGTCGCCTCCGCCTCCCGACGCGCAGGGGCTCTTCACCTGCTGTCTTTTCCGAGGACTGCATCTTGTCAGTCATTATCACGTGACAGCGACTAGTCGATGACAGGCATAAAAAGTCACTACAGAGCCGTGAAGTCAACTAGTCGACTAGTCGACTAGTTCATACAACCCCTAGCCTGCACTCAATAAAATTTGGCCAGATTATCGATTAGATATTATGTCAGTAAATCTGTAGTCTCTAGTCTGCATAAATGTCTCCCCCGTGGGAAAGAAGCTCTGGTGCTCCTGTTTCAGGAACTAGAAGTTAGCTGGAGGAGTGTGTGCACAAATCTTCAGAGATCAGGCAATAGTAAACATTGCATTGTGGAAGTTAGAAAACAAAATATTGGAAATAGAATCAGGATAAATTTCAGTAAAATTATTGTGGAAATGAACCCAAAACTTCTTTTAAGACGTAGATACTTTTTCTCAGCCACTTAAACTTTTTTCACATAGACCCTCCCTGAATTTGCTCTGTCAATTGTAGCAATAAAGATTGTGTCAGGACACCTTTAACAAAACCAGACACAGAAACAATAACCCATGTCATTGTTTGTTTTTTGTATTCATGCAGTTTCTTTGCTGAACCCAGAGCTGGAGGACCAGGTTCCTGAACTGGGTAGTAACAAGATTGTGTCAAGTCCTCTGACTCCGGAGGACCTGCTGCAGCAGCAAGACCTGCCTTCATCCTTCCTCTTCGGTGATAATGTGAACCTGGAGTGGCTGATCTGGGATGGATCTCTGCCTAACGGAGCCATTTCCATCTACAACAGCTACACCAAGCGCACCGACTACGTCTGCAAGTATAAGTGTGAAGCCGGCTTCTACAACCCCAACCTGGGCTCGTACTGCCGTTACCCGTATGGAAATCGAGAATATTACGCCTCCGAGTTTGAGATCCTGGCCAACAAAGACAACTTTGAGTTCTTGGAGTGGAAAGAAGGTTCCTATGGTTCTGTACCCCAACACTCAGTTAAAACCTGTGAAGGCACTGGCATCTATGTCGGGAAGAATAAGTATGGTCTTGGAAAGGTTGTTCCTCAGTTTGAAGCATTCTTCTTGCCCTGGGAAGGTGATGAGTACTGGTACAAGAAATATCAGGTCCTGAGCATTAACAGGGATGCCTACACCCAACACATCACTGATGTCAAGTATGCCATTGATGAGGTTGCCATCTTTCAGTATCCTCCTGAAACCATGCAGATCTCTGGAGTCACCAACAACGAGTGCCAGAGCATTGTGAAGAGGGTCACCATCTCCAAAACCTCAGAGGTGGAGACCACCTGGAACATCGGCCGAGGCACCATGCTGGGCATCACTGGCAGCATCACAGCCAAGATCCCCCTCATAGGCTCAGGGGGAATAGAGCTGAGTGGAGAGAAGACCCTGCAGTTCAACAGAGGAACCACCGTGGTGGAGTCCATCAGCCACTCTGTGTCAGTGGAGCTCACAGTCCCACCCAACCATATCTGCAGAGTCCGTATGGAGGGACGCAAGATCAAAGCCGACATCCCTTACACAGCTCGGCTCAGCAGAACGTACCTCAACGGGGAGACCCAATGGACCTCCATCTCTGGGACCTATGATGGAGTCAACATTGGAGAAGTCCGAGCCGTGGTGGACCGCTGTGAACCAGTAGCTGATGCCAAACCATGTCCTTAAGTAAACAATAAAAATCCCCCCCAAAAATAAAATTTTTGTGAATTCTTTGTTTTACTTTACATAATAAAAATACAGTAATTCTGTTACTTTGACTTTGTTCTAAATACATTTAATTCAACAGGAAGGCCAATTTTGGAGCTATATGTAAAATAGGTTATGTGTATGGAGTTATGTGTATACAGTATTCAGTGTTCAAACAAAAGTCAAATCAAATACCATTTTAAAACAAATGTCTTTTGTCTTTTAAATAGAAAAATTGTTAAAATAATAAAGATGATGAATTCTGCTTTGTGGGGCTAATTATCAGATAATTAATGCATTTAAGATTTTTTTTCCTGGGTTTAGGCCAATAAATGGACAGTAACTTTAAAATTGCGTCCAGAACAGGAATTAAAAAGATTATAAACATGGTCAATATTCACAAATGTTTTTTTGTGTGATGATTATTTTAATGTGTGAAAAATTAACGAGAAACAATAAGTCATTTCAGATTTTAAGTGACCTGCACTATAGAGCACTTTTCTGAGTCACAGGACTCGAAAGCTCTTTTACACTGCAGTGTATCATTCATCCATTCACTTACACACACATTCACTCGCTGATGGTGATGAGCTGCATCATAGCCACAGCTGCTTGGAGCACACTGAAAGAGGTGAGGCTGCCGTACAGACACCACCGGTCTCTCTGACCACCGCCAGCACGCAGGGATGGTGTAGTGCCTTGCCCAGAGACACAACGGCAGAACTCCCTGGAGAGAGCTGGGATCGATCCAGCAATCCTCCTGAGCTCCTGCTGCTAAAAGTAAACTCCTAGAAGAAGAAAGTACCTTCAGGTAACTAGTATCCGTGTTAGGGGCGATGGTGGCAGACAGTGTCTGCCAGTAATCAAACACTGGAAATGTAAGATACTCTAGGAAGGTTCCACCTTTCTCATCTCTGGTTGGCTAGAAGGGCTCTCCTACGATTAGCTAATTAATTAAGGAACAAACTGTCTTCTCCCAAGTGCAGATTGTCCTCCAGTCACCAACAGAACAGCTGTTTAAAAGAGAAGAAAGTGTGAACTTGGTGATATAATAATCATTCCGTCCTGTTTTGCAGCGTACCAGTTTTCAGGTTATTTTATGAAAGAAGCTGAAAAAAATAAATTATGAACTTATAAAATTCTTGTTGGATTTATCACACTGTAACTTGGAGTATATCTGTTGGCTCTCAAGCACTGAGGTTATCTTATTAAAGAGGACTAATATACAATAACCTATCATTGGGGAGCCCTTCTAGCCAATAAGAGGAGAGAAAGGTGGGACCTTCCTCGCCCATTGTTCATTTTCAATGTTCGCACCCTGTAGCTGGAGGGTTGCAGGTTTGCATCCTGCCCAGTGTGTCACAGTTATTCTGTCCTTGAGCAAGACACTTCACCCTCCCTGCTTCCTGGTGGTGGTTTGAGGGATGGCGGCACCTGTGCTAAGCAGCCTCGCCTCTGTCAGTGAGCACCAGGACAGCTGAGGCTACGCTGTAGTTTATGTTTAAGTATTTAGCAGACGCTTTTGTCCAAAGCGACTTAAAGATGATAATCAAGCCAGCAGGTTGCCCTTGATGGCATTGGTGGCAGAGAGGCAGCATAATGAATAATAAAGGGAAGTGAACAAGGAGTGGACAGTAGAGTGGGGTACGGATGCTGGGAGGGTACTAGTTTAGATGTTCTCTGAAGAGCAGGGTCTTCAGGAGTTTTCTGAAAATCAACAAAGACACCCCTCTTCTGGTAGTGCTTGATGGGTCATACTACATCTGTGGAACAACACATGAAAAGAGTTGGAAAGCGAAATTCCCCACTGTGGGATCAATAAAGTCTATTCTACTCTATCCTAACGGTAGCCAATGGAGCTCAGTGAACAGAGGGGTGACTTGTGCTCTTTTAGGCTGATTGATGACCAGACGCCCACTGCATTCTGGATCATTTGAAGGCCAAGAGTTAACTTCTTCATACAGGTCATGCCAATCTGACACCGGAGGTGTCGAGTATCCTTAACTTATCCTGTTCCATATCAGAAGACACCAAGATGCCCGTGAAGACGCAAGACTCTTTATCTAAACCTCTTTAATAAAATTATCTTTTCTGGCTCATAAAATGACTTTCTTAACATTACAATTTATTACAACCATATTCTGTGGTACCTAAATATGTTTTAAATCTAAAGGGTTTTAATAATGTGGTTGCTCTACAGTAATGAATGATGGGTTAACAAATGTTCATTCCTATGATGATTCCAGATCTTAAATGACACCAGATGAGTCTATTGGTTGACTTTAATAATGATTTGTTTATCAGTATATTCTCACATTATTAATATTATAACAAGTGTTAACATATTTCCTTCACAGTAATGTTTGACATGTATACTTCACCTTGAAGGAGACAACCTCCCTAAGTATTTGGGACAGGACTGGTGTCTGAGGTCTTTGATAACGTCCACTTTAAATTTGTCAAATTCTGATTTGTCCAAATTGCTAAACAATAGTTATTAAAAGAGAGTTAACTTCTTGAACGTTTCCATTCCAGCGAGCTGCCCGGTTCGGCCGACTGGGTCAGTAAAGCAAATGGAATCATCTTCCTTTTGACCTCAAGGTCAAACATTATTCGTAATTCTGCAGAGCTGCATCAGATGCAAACTTGATCTGACCGCCATCATTCACCCGGAAGGTATCTCAGCCCAAATGGTTCGTATTTGACATGGAACTACCACAGAAGTCTTTCTACCGGCAGTCTGTCTGTCCCGGCTTCTCTGGACCCCTGGATAACCGGGAGCTTTCACCACAAGGGTTTGTAGATTCTTATAAATTGATTTTTATAAACTATATTTTGCCTCCGTTTCAAATCATTACAAAGTTTTGATTTCCCTGAACTACCAAAAAGACCTTTTTTAATCTTGGATCAAATTTCAAAAGATCAATACTATTGATAATTCATATTTATATGGAAAATCATATCTTATAGATCATTTATTAGAAGGAACCACTTACATCACCAGGCTGGAAGACCAGTTGGAAGGGCATTGCAGTAGTTGAGGTGGGAGAGGACAGTAGATTGCACCATGAGCTGGGTGGCATATTGTGTTAGGTATGGTCTGATCTTTCGTATTGTATACAGCGCAAAATGGCATGAATGAGCAACAGAGTCATAGTGGTCTTTAAAGGTCAGTTGGTCATCAATCACAACACCCAAATTTTGAAATGTTCTTGAAGGAGCCAGGGAAAGTGAATAAATTTGGATTGAGATATTGTGCCCTATGGATGGTTTTGCTGGGATGACAAGTAATTCAGTTTTTGAGAGTCAGAGAGACAATCCAAGATTTGTGCGGAGACTGTGTGGTCATCTGGCGGGAATGATAGATAGAGCTGGGTGTCATCGGCATATCAGTGGTAGGAGAAGCCATGTGATCAAATGATCTTAGCCAGTGAGGTGGTCTATATGGCGAAGAGAAGAGGTCCTAGTACAAAGTCCTGGGGTCTCCTGTGGCAAGATGGTGCACAGCAGAAGAGTGTCCAAGCCAAGATACACTGAATGATCATTCTGTGAGGTATGATTCAAACCAGGAGTGTGATGCCCATGCTAGAGAGTATGGACAAAAAGAAACCATGGTTGACAGGGTCAAATGCAGCAGATAAGTCAAGAAGGATAAGTACTGAGGATTTATCAGTCGCTCTAGCTTCTTTTAAGGCTTCTGTCACTGCTAACAGAGCTTTTTCAGTGTAGTGGCCATTTTTGAACCCAGATTTGTATGGGCCAAGCAGACAGTTTTGTGAGAGGTGCTCTGTGAAAAGGCCACCCTTTCGATGGTTTTAGACAAAAACGGGAGGAGAGAGATAGGTTGGTGATTCTCCACATGATTTGGAGGACGGGAATGTTTTTTTCAGCAGCAGTCTAACCTGAGCATGCTTGAGAGAGGTGGAAAATGTACCAGATGTCAGTGAAGCATTAATCACGTGTGACTGCTGCAGCTACTGTAGGAGCAATAGATTGCAGCAGTTTAGTCGGAATGGGGTCAAGTGGGCATGTAGTAGGGCAGCTACACGTGAGAAGTTTGGACACACAGTTCTCAGTGAGAGGGGTAAATGAAGAAAACGATGCAGTAGGACTTCTGATGGTCGGGCTAGAAGTACTTTTTTTAGCAAAGGCTCAGGAGTGGCCAGTTCAGTAGACTGATTGCTTGTAACCAACACTTTGTCATCACTACCAGTGTGTGAATGGGTGAATGATAAACTCTAGTGTGAAGCACGTTGGAGTTCAGGTTGCAGGTCATTTATCATTTCAGGTTCAGGTAAACTTGCTTTGCCACAACAGATGAATCATATTTAGTCTGTTTGAAATCCGCTATACAAACGTGTGGTAAACCACAACATTTTACCACACGTAAACTAATTTATTAACCTTTACAAAGACACTCAGTAAGATAAACAAAAAAAAAAACAAACAAACCCAAATCTAAAGAACATTAGTTTTATAAGACTATAGCCACTAAAACTTGTAAGTCGCTTTGGACAAAAGTGTCTGCTACATACATAAAAATAAACATAAACATAAAACTCTATTACATCTTGTTCAACTCAACTTTTTAAAACAAAACCTTCTTTGTTTGGGTTTGTCTGAACATGCAATCTCATGGTTCACAGACTACTGAAGGACAGAACTCAATGCGTTAAATGTGATGGACTGTCCTCTGAATTTTTGAGTGTCCACAAGGGAGTACAACAGGGTTCCGTTTTGGAATCCCTCTTGTTCATTATGTACATCAATGACATAGGACAAAAAGTGTTGGATGCTAATTTGCACTTTTACGCTGATGACACAATCTTTTACTGATTTGGAACGTCCCCCACTAAAGCTGTTGAATTCTTACAGAAAGCTTTTAATGAAGTCCAACAAACACTTCTGCAGTTAAAGCTGGTCCTCAATGCTGACAAGGCTAAGCTAATGTTGTTTGTGCTGTCAGTGACCACTCTTGAGGGAAATATCATTGAGGTAAGTAAGTAAAAGTTTATTTATATAGCGCCTTTCACAGATATAAATCACAAAGCGCTGTAGGTGGTCCACACATACAAATACCCTGATGTCTGGTTTGATGACTTCCTCTCCTTCAAGCCCCATATAGATAATATATTAATAATAATAATAATAATAATAATAATAATAATAATAATAATAATAATAATAATAATAATAATAATAATAAATAAAAGTGTAAATTTAAAGTCTTTGATAAATAAACAGAACTGAAATAAATCCTCATTAAATCTGAGTAACATCAAGTTTAAGAACAGTGCTGACGAGGCAGCAGTTTGGATGGGAGCGACCTTTGCCTAACCCTTTCTCCTCATTCAGAGCTGATAACTGTCTGTCTCAAGGACGCTGACTGGTTATCAATGATAGAATGAACAAAGCTTCTCTTCTTTTTTACTTGTCAGCTGATGGCCTTTAATCGATGACCTGCTGTTACAGGAGATCTAATCAATTTGTTCTTTTTCTGAGCTTATCTAATGGAGCAGTATCTTGTCGTTGCTGCATCCTCTGTCATCCTGCAGATATAGAACATAAAATCCTGGCAACTTTATTCATGAAACCCTCATCAAAGGGCCTCATCACAGATGGTCTTCTAAGAATGGATCAATAAAGATTATCAGCTACAGCTAATTGGGCTGCAGGTTTGTAGATCAAGGTCAGCAGCATCTCAATCTGGAACAGAGTCATAATAATAAACAGTTACAGACAGAAGATAAAAGAAAATATTTTTTGGACTCCAACTGTGGGGAAATCTATTAATTCTAATGTGATTTTTATCGCTTCCAAAATCCAGACCAGTTTTTGTAGATTTGCTAAAAACGTGTAAAAGTAACAACCTTATCAAGGTGAGGGACAGCAAACATATGTATTTATTTACAGGGACAATTTTACTGAGCCTGCATCCAAATTACATCAACTATAAATAAACCTGAATCTGCATCAAACCTGTTAGAGTTTCAACTTCAGGTGGGCTGTGTGAGGAACAAGGAGCCACTACAGCTGCACTTCGATTTATTGGGGCAATAAGTCAGAGGGAGGTTTAAAAATTCAGCTCAGACAGCAGCCAGCGTCACTGCAGCAGGAATCAGTTGAGGTAAAATAAATAAATGTTAATTTGACTGATTTTTAATCGTGAAAGCTTTTTCTTTCAGCAAATAATTCAACAAATTATTATTTTCAAGCTAAAATTATTTGAAGGATTGCTTTCTAGTTTTGCATGTTTTATAAAAGTATTTTTTAATGATAATTTAAAGTAGATAAGCATTTAATTCAGAATATTTCAAATGATTTTGGCTCTGATCCTTCTAATCCAAGCTAACATGTTGAAACATGTTTAAGATCAAATATGAATAGTAAAATAAGCTGTATATAGTAAATAATGGCTGTATTTTAAAGAGAAATTCCTGCCCTCTAGAGGAAAAAAGCTAAATTGTAACGCAGGCAGGGGTGCAACTACTTACTTTTAGAGGGGGTATGAAAACACATAACAGCCCTCCCTGACTTCACCAAACTATAAGTGCCTCTTGTTAAGCGTCTTTAAAAGATACTTGGAGCTGTTAAACCCCCCAAAGATTGTGCACCAGCACATTTACAAACATGCAAACGTGAAAAAAAGTCAGAGGTGAAGAGGATGAGAAGTATCCTACCACTCTAGAGGTTACAGGGGCATGACCTCATGGAAAAAAAGCTTGGACATTTTATATTTATATTTACACACAGGCTTCTATCTCAGAATCTGAAAGTATATTGATGAACTTAGAAGATTCTTGAAGACGAACATTTCAAAAAACAAACAAAAAAAAAGCGCTTGAGGAATTTCTATTTTCCATTAATCCTGCAGACTTTTCATTGTTTTCCATGATGATTTTCCCTGTGTTTAGATGAGGTGTGGTGTTGTTGTCCTGACTCTTCTGCTGCTCTGCAGTCGAACTCTGCAGTCTGACCAGCCGTTTTACAACTCCCAGCTGCAGGAAGATCAAGAAAATCCCATCAGTGAGTCTAACTTAGATTGTTTTTATATCTGTATTGATATTCCCGGAGAGAAAATTGTAAGCAGCCTGCTTTTATTTTGTTGTGCTCGGTCCTGTTCAACATCTACATGAAAGCTTGTATATAATGTTGATAAAGACGTTTTATAAGGATTTATAACTACATGTTTTGTTTTGAACAGTTTTTGAGCTTTCTTTTAAGTGTCCTTGTCTCCTTTTCCAGAACAATGGCTTGACCCTTCACTTGAAAATGTAGCCCCCTCTCAGGAACTCTCTATTCCTCCAAAAATCAGAGAGATGCCTGCTACAGAATTGACTTCTCACTCCTTCCCCATGTTTAGTGAACACGTCAACCTCAACTGGGTCATGTGGAACGGTTCCCTTCCAGACGGTGCTGTCGCCATCTTCAACGGTTACGCTGAACGCACTGACTATGTGTGCAAAGTAAACTGTGAGGCTGGTTTCTACACCCCTTCTAAAGGGAGCTTCTGCCAGTACCCCTATGCTGAAAAGGAATATGCATCCACCAAGTTTGAAGTGCTGGTGAATGTAGACCATTTTGAGTTCCTAATGTGGGTTGAAGACTCCTATGGATCCGTTCCACAGTATGCAATCAAAACCTGTCCCAGCTCAGACATCTACGTGGGCAAAAACAAGTACGGACTTGGCAAAGTGGTGACTCGACACAAAGCCTTCTTCCTTCCCTGGGAGGGTGATGAGTACTGGTATAAGAAGTACCAGGTCCTAGCCATCAATAGAGACACCTACAGCCAGCACATCTCTCACGTGGAGTACGCCATTGATCAGATGGAGCTATTCCACTATCCTCCAGAAGCCCTGAAGCTCACTAAGGTCACCAATCTGGAGTGCCAAAATGTGGAGAAGACTGTGATGCTGGAGAAGACCACCACAGTGGAGAAGTCTTGGGACATTGGCAGGGAGACCCGAAATGGATCTGTGTCTACCATGAAAGCTAAATTACCCATCCTTGGTCCAGGGAACGTGGACTTCACCAAGGAGCATACCGTGACCTTCTCAGAGGGGACTACCATGGTAGAGTCAATCAGTCACTCAGTGTCTGTGGAACTGGTGGTCCCACCAAACCACTCCTGCAGCGTGAGGATGGACGGCAGGAAGATGACAGCAGACATCCCGTTCACAGGCAGGCTGAGCAGGACCAACAATAACGGAGAAACCCACTGGACCTACATCACTGGCACCTACGATGGTGTGAGTGTTGGGGAGGTCAATGCTGTGGTAGAGAGGTGTCAGCCTGTGCTGGATGCTCCTTCCTGTCCTCCAACACAGTGATCAGCTCATTGAATTTGTTTAAGGTTGAACTCCGTGAAATAAAATCCAACAAAAAAAAAGTATGCCTTTGTTTTTTTCTATCCCTTTAACCTGCTGGTCAGCTACTTGGTGGATTACATTTAAATGTTCATATACTTCTATGAAGCATGCAGTTAACTAAACTTATCCAATAAAATAGTTAAACAAATAATAAATGACCTGCACTTGTATAGTGCTTTTCTGAGTCAGAGGACTCCAACACAATCATTCATCTATAAACACACACGTTCACACACTGATGGTGATGTAGCCACAACTACCCTGTTTAATAAATGTAAACCTCAGAGTGCCTCAGATCACCGGTTCTTCCTCATATTCTACAATTTATTTGATGCTGAAGAGCACCTGAGAGTGAGACATAAGTTTTTTCAAATATTCCCCATGGATGCTCTCACTTCCATCTGTTTTTGATAATTGTATTCATTTTTCATAGAATAGATTTAAAAAAGATCAATAAAATAAAAAGTTCAGTAACATTAAAAATAATGAAAAGCATCACTGCACATGGCAGAGGAATATTGAATGTGAAAGTTGCACTATTCTTCATTCATGCATCAGAGGGTTACGTTGCTTTGTGTGTGTGTGTGTGTGTGTGTGTGTGTGTGTGTGTGTGTGTGTGTGTGTGTGTGTGTGTGTGTGTGTGTGTATTTTCTCACAGAAGAAGAATCCAACACCAGCAGACTCAGTGCTCCACTCCAACAGCCTGAAGAGACACCATCATCAGCTTCAACAGATGTCTGTGAACATGTATGAGCTGCTGGCCCCATGGATCCTGCTGACTGGCCACAGCAGTTGAACAAAATGGAAAGTAGAACTTTCTTTATGATGACACTTTGATATTTGAGTTTTGCTTTTGATTGCACAGTTTAATGTTGCTTTTGATTTTGCATCCCCCCCCCCCAATGACATTTGCACAACATTTTGAGTTGTTGGTTATTGTAATATTCTCAGGTTACTTACATTACTTACATTTATTCTTCAGGCTGTTGACTTTAAAGAGCTGCTGTGTGAATATTTGAAATAAAAAATTAGTAACTAAGGAATAACTGTGGAGTTGCTTTTTCCAATGTGTGGTGGGTGGGTGGACTTGGGTTTGGGTGAGAGGCGGGGTGGGGGTGGTGGTGGAGGGTGGGGGGTGTGGGAGGGTGGGGCAAATGGGCATTATCGCCTTGGGCACCAAATTACCCAGAGCCGGTCCTGGTCCATTCCTTAATGCTTTAGCCAACAGATATAAAGTCATGTGTGATAAATGCAACAAGATTTATTACAAGTACACATTAGAAGTTTTTTGTTGTTTTTTCTTTTAATAAAAGGAACTGAAACTGGTTTGTTTCAAAACAGGACAGAATAGTTATTACAGCGCTAAGTTCACATTTCCTTCACAAAATGCCTCAAGATCTGGCTGCAAACATAAAAATAAAACATACTTAGTGAGGAAACATAGTTTGCTGCTTCATCGTCATCTTCCTCCGCTTATCCGGGTCTGGGTCGCGGGAGCAGCATCCCAACTAGGGAGCTCCAGACCGTCCTCTCCCCGGCCTTCTCCACCAGCTCCTCCGGCAGGACCCCAAGGCGTTCCCGAACCAGATTGGAGATGTAACCTCTCCAACGTGTCCTGGGTCGACCCGGGGGCCTCCTGCCAGCAGGACATGCCCAAAACACCTCCCCGGGGAGGCGTCCAGGAGGCATCCTGACCAGATGCCCAAACCACTTAAACTGGCTTTTTTCGATCCGGAGGAGCAGCGGTTCTACTCCGAGTCCCTCCCGAATGTCCGAGCTCCTCACCCTATCTCTAAGGCTGAGCCGAGCCACCCTACAGAGGAAACTCATTTCGGCTGCTTGTATCCGCGATCTCGTTCTTTCGGTCATTACCCAAAGCTCATGACCATAGGTGAGGATTGGGACGTAGATCGACCGGTAAATTGAGAGCCTGGCTTTCTGGCTCAGCTCCCTCTTCCCCACGACAGATCGGCTCAGCGTCCGCATCACTGCAGATGCTGGACCAATCCGCCTGTCGATCTCCTGATCCCTCCTACCGTCACTCGTGAACAAGACCCAAGATACTTAAACTCCTCCACTTGAGGTAGGACTTCTCTCCCGACCCGGAGTTGGCAAGCCACCTTTTTCCGGTCGAGAACCATGGTCTCAGATTTGGAGGTGCTGATTCTCATCCCAGTCGCTTCACACTCGGCCGCAAACCTACCCAGCAAGAGCTGAAGGTCAGAGCTGGATGAAGCTAGGAGGACCACATCATCCGCAAAAAGCAGAGACGAGATTCTCCTGCCACCAAACTCGACACACTCCACACCACGGCTGCGCCTAGAAATTCTGTCCATAAAGGTAATGAACAGAACCGGTGACAAAGGGCAGCCCTGGCGGAGTCCAACCCTCACTGGGAACAGGTCCGACTTACTACCGGCTATGCGGACCAAACTCACGCTCCTCTGGTAAAGGGACTGGATGGCCCTTAATAGAAAGTCACCCACCCCATACTCCTGGAGCGTCCCCCACAGGGTGCCCCTGGGGACACGGTCATAAGCCTTCTCCAAATCCACAAAACACATGTGGATTGGTTGGGAAAACTCCCATGCCCCCTCCATCACCCTTGCAATGTTTGGGGGTTGCCACCACGACTGGCACCGGCCACCTTGCAACCACAGCTAGCAACAGCCGCCTCAACAATCGCAGAGTGGAACAAGGCCCACTCGGAGTCAATGTCCCCCACTGCTCTCGGGACTCGGTCAAAGCTCTTCCGGAGGTGGGAGTTGAAGACCATCTTAACAGGTTCTTCTGCCAGGCGTGGCTTCACCAACGAACATCGTCTCCTACATACTACAAATGAGAGACAAACTGGAAACATACAGGAAACAGGTTAAAGACCACATGCAAAAGGTACAACACAAACAAAAGTTATGGTATGACAAACATGCCCGTGAAAGAGAGCTGAAGACGGGCCAGAAAGTTTTAGTGCTTTTGCCTACTGGACCAAGTAAGCTATTAGCTAAATGGCAAGGGCCCTACACGGTGGGTAGAAAAACGGGTCCAGTGACATATGAAATTATCTGTCCAGACAAACAAAAATCAAAGCAAGTACTTCATGTGAATCTGTTAAAAGAATACCATGAGAGAAATGTCTCAGGACCAGCTCTGAAGCAGATTCTGATGGTTCAAGCACTTCAACCAGAAGCTCTGACCACACAACCAAGAATGACAACTGAAGTTGTGTTTGTATTAGGGCTGCATGGTGGCACAGTGGTTAGCACTGTTGCCTCGCAGCACGAAGGTCGCAGGTTCAAAACTCGGCTGCGGCCTTTCGGCGTGGAGTTGCGTGTTCTCCCCATGCATGCGTGGGTTTCCTCCGGGCACTCCGGTTTCCCCCACAGATCACAACATGCCCTATAGGATATAAATTGTAAGTCGCTTTGGATAAAAGCGTCTGCGAAATAAATAAACTTAAATGCTCAAAAGCCAGGCCACCTCTCACTTAGGCCCACACCTCAGTTATTACCCCAGTCCATTCTCTACCAAAACAGCATTCCAGGAATCTGTTTGCGTTTATATTTTCCGGCAAAACGCTCAAAACCCAAATTTAACCCCTGGTCACCTAGGATTTTCTCTCGGTACCACAAGACAAAGCGACAAAAAACAACAAACTTGTCTCACCGAATCTCTCTCCACTCAGGGCTCGAGTAGTTCGTGGATCCGCATTCCTCTTAACGACGTCAAGGCCTTACCGACCCCCCAGCAAACTCAGCGCTGGAGATTTAGGTTGTCGACAGTCCTCCGGCGTTGGCTCTTGGCGCCGCGAGATGACGGGACCCCTGCTTTCGAAGGACCAAATGTCATGGATTTTATCAATATGTTTATCAATAACCCATTCCCTAGAGTGAAGATTGAAGGAGACAATGAGCAGACAAGTCAACCAGTTATAACGGTGGCAAATGCCGAAGCAAATGCCTCAAACATCTGTTCACAGGGTTTATTTATAGAGAGAGATCAGAAGTAGAGAGTGTAACAGAGGAAACTCTGTTACTAGTGGCTATTTTTACATTTCACACCATGGTGTTAACTGAAATCCTAGCAGCAATGATTGATACAAGTCTTATTTTAAAAACTGTTTATTTCTTTGTCTCTTTGTCCAAATGTTTGTCTGACTGATTGGTTCCAGCTGGGGGGGAGGAATGTTTGGTTCCACCTAAACAGGACAGAGAATATTCAGTCAGTTTTACCATGGGCAGTAACTCTTTGACAGTAATATGTTCTGTGTGTGGACTGTATTTTAAATAGGTAAATGAACCTAACTTACCTGTATTGTCTTCTCCAGGGTGTCCTGTTAAGGGTTTCCCCTTCTTCTTCTTCTTTTGGTGTTTTATTGGCGGTTGGCAAACAACGAATGGCGCATTACCGTCACCAACTAGTATGGAGTGTGATCTGGAACAGCGCTCACAAAACAAAACAAAACAGGGAGAAAAAAAAAAGAAAGAAACCTCAAAGTCTCCCAAACACCCTTATGTCTTTCAAAAACCGAAATAAAATCTGAAAACAGTCACTTTTTGAATTCTGTCTCAATAAATCAACAAGATCCAGTTTAAGGGTTTCCACTGAAACATGGGCATCATTTTAAAGGTTCTGGGAGGAGCCATGAGGCAGAGTGGGAAGGGGTGTTTGGGAATTGCATTTTGGATGTTTATGATGTTAAGATGTTAATTGTAGATATTTTTATTGTTGTGATGGCTTCGTATGGGTTTTTACGATTTGATTATGTAGAAGGGAGTGTAATGTTTTAGGATTTGATTTTTTAGAAGGGAGTGTAATTATTAAAGATGCACTATCACATGGTTTAGTCCAGAGTACTGATGAGTTCCATAGTATAAAAGGAGCCATTGAACATCTGTACTGTTGTTGATGGTCAGAGCTCTGCAAGCATGTGAGCACTGGTGTAAATAAAAATGGGAAACTACTCCATCTAAGACTCCTCTGCATCATTTGTGCTGCTCCGCCTCCTACCACTACCCGGTCCAGTCTACAAGTGGTGTCAGAAGACTTTGGACCTGTTCAGCAGCAGCACAATGACAAGAGGTGGGAAGAAAACTGAGCAAGATGAGCCGGACCAAGGCACCAGTGCCTCAGGTGGGGGAGAAGAAACCACTGACAAAAAACTGGATGAACTGGCAAGTTTGGTGAAGTCCCTTGTTCATTCCTAAGCAATTAATGAACAACAGATGGACAAAGAAGCAGCCCGCCAAGAATTTTGGTGGAAGAACATGCAGCATCAGTTTTCCCACATACAGAGATAAGTATCTTCAATTCTAGAAAACGAACCAGAAGGAAATGCTCACACAGACGACCAGCCTGATGAAGTTGATGACCAGCTGGATTAAGCCATGAACCAGATAGGTCTTCCACCTGGAGGGGAGCGGTTGGCCCCCAGAGAGGCTATATTGCTGCCATTAACGGGTGAGGATGACACATTTGAAAGAATGGCTCATGTCTGTCATTGGCCTAAACCTGGATGGGCAGTGCGTCTTGTCCCCCTGTTAACTGGAAAGGCTCGCAGAGCCTATGTTTTGATGGACATTCAAGATTCAGAAGATTACGACAAGGTTAAAGAAGCCATTTTGTCCAAGTATGAAATCACACCTGAGACGTATCGATGGCAGTTTCGATCCTTGAAGATTGAACTGGGTGAGACGCCGAGGGAGCTCTACGTCCGTCTGAAGGAGCTGTTTTCCAAGTGGATCAAGCCAGAAAAATCGACGGTGCAAGAAATATCTGAGACTGTTACAGTTGCCAGTCTGGCCAGTGAAGAGCAGGAGCCAGGATCACCCAGCCCTAGTAATCAGCCTGACACCGCCCTTCCTCCTCTCTCCCGGGCTGCTGAGGAGCACAGCTGAGCTGAATTCTGTTGATGACACACACCTGGGATAAAAAGGCTGTGCCTTCAGCAGTCTGAGAGGCAGCAGTGCAGGGGTTCTGTTGTCCTCCTGGTTTTTGTTTGGTTTCAACCCCTTTTGTTTGGATTCGTTTGGATGAGTTTTAAACTTTGGTAGTTTTTAACTCTTAGTGATAAGGTTTTGGATGATCCAGTGGGATCTTTTTGATGTTTGTTTTAAAGGTTAACTTGGTGTGGTGCAATTTTACTGACTTCAGTTTTTAAACACCTTCGTTGTGGTAAAACTTTTAATATAAGTTTTTACCAGGTGTTTTAGTCAGTAGATTGTTCTAGACTTTTATCAACTTCGTTGTGCTTTTAGAACACCTTCGTATGGTTAAGATTTTAACAAAGTTTTAACCAGGTGTTTTTATAGTTGATAATTTGTCATTTTGATGTTAACCTTTTAGAGAGATCTGTTTGCACGTTTTGAGAACCTTTTTGTTACAATAAAGCCCTTTTAATATCCACTGTGCAGTTCTTATGTTACCCCCATCCTTCACATTTTAACAACACCTGTCGGGGACGTAACAGAGACCATTATTCTTGAACAGTTCTTGAGGATGGTTAGCCCAGACCTGGAAGTTTGGATAAGAGAACACGACCCTAAGACTGCAGAAAGAGCTGCTCAGTTGGCAGAGGTCTTTACATCAGCCAGGAAAGGCACCAGAACTCTAACCTTTGGCCGTGATGACAACCATGCCCAAATAAGTAAGTCCTCTGGTGGGGAAGGAGGGGTTGGTCAATCAGGTGCTAGGGCTTCAGCTCGTTATCAGTTTACTCCCCAAGTAACACATCGCAATAGAGCCCCCACTGCACAACCTAAACAGGAGGTCAGATGTTACCACTGTAATGGTTTAGGTCATACTAAGAAGTTTTGTCCAATTATTACTTATAAAAAGCCAGCCTTCTTCTTCTCAATTCCAGGGCCAGCAAGAGAATTAGCAATGAAAGTGGATAGAACAGTTCCAGTTTTGGTCAATGGCCAAGGTGAGACAGCATTGCTTGATTCTGCTTGCTATCAAACATTAGTTTTGCCCAGCCTTGTCCCCAGAGAAAGGTGGAGTGAGGACACATTAACAATAGGGTGCATTCATGGTGATCAGCATGTCTATCCAACAGCCGAGGTCTATCTAACAGTAGGAGGCCAGACTTACCTCATGAATGTGGGATTAGCCCCCACATTGCCACACTCTGTGGTTTTAGGTAATGATGTTCCCACACTTTATGATATTTTGCATCAGGCAGACTGTGAGATTACTAACATGGTTGATCAGGTTCAGCCCAAGCATGAGAGTCAGGTACCTCAGACAGTGGAAGATCCAGAAGCCCTGACTACACAACGTCATGTCATCACTAGAGCTCAAAGGGCAAAATCAGGTCTTGAAGAGCTACCATTTTTTGAGGATGAGTGTAAGGTAAATGAAGTGAAACCACGTAAGTCCCGGGCTCAGAAACGAAGGGAAAAGCTTACACAAACTCCTAAGGCAGGGACTGAAAAGTTCAAACCATCTACTGAGTTGGATTTTGATATCCCCTCAGACTTGGGTTCTCTACAGAAACAGGATCCCAATCTAAAACAGTGGTTTGAAAAGGTCATAGAGGTGGATGGGGTCAAGCTCAACACTGCTAGCTGTTCAGATGATGCCATCTATTTTGCCAAAGGGGGGCTTCTATCAACGTAGGGGCCAAAAAGAGGTTTTGGCACTGCCCCGTCAGTTGAGACAGAACATCATGGGGCTGGGTCATTCCATACTCTGGGCAAGCCATGTGAGGTTTCATAAGACTCCAAAAAGAATTGGTCAGCGTTTTGCATGGCCTGGTATGTACTCAGATGTTTCTTAGTTTTGTAGATCATGTACAACATGCCAGCTTACTTCAGCCAAAGGTATACCCAAAGCTCACCTGCAACCTCTTCCTATTTTGGATGTACCATTTGAAAGGATAGGATGGACATAGTCGGCCCTTTAGAGAAAAGCTCTTCGTGTCACCGATATATCTTAGTTGTCTTTGACTATGTGACACGTTACCCAGAGGCTCTCCCCCTTAGATCCATTAAGGCCAGAAAAGTGGCTAGCTGTCTCATACAGTTGTTTTCTAGGGTAGGCATACCTAAAGAGGTCCTGACAGACTGTGGGACAAATGTTTTTATCAAAACTTTTGCAGCAGGTTTATAAAGTGTTAGGTGTGAAAGGTATTAAGACCACCCCTTACCACCCCCAGACAGATGGGCTGGTGAAACGGTACAACCAGACTTTAAAAAACATGCTGAGCAAGTTTGTCTCACAGACAGGTGCTGACTGGGACCAGTGGCTGCCGTACCTGTTGTTCGCCTATCATGAAGTTCCACAGGATTCAACAGGTTTCTCTCCCTTCGAACTCCTGTACGGTCATCAAGTGAGAGGTCCATTGGACCTTCTGAAGGATTTCTGGGAGAACACAGAGGCAGAAGGGGACAATGTGGCAGCATACGTCATTAAGATGAGAGAAAAGCTGCAAGAGATGACTGCAATGGCACACAGCAACATGAAGTCTGCACAAGTTAACCAGAAGACCTGGTATGACCGCAAGGCAAGAGAGAGGGTACTTCAACCAGGACAGAAGGTACTGTTATTGTTGCCAACAAGTGACAATAAACTGCTGGCTAAGCGGCATGGGCCTTATGTCTCAAGAAAAGTGGGAATGTGGACTATGAGTTTGTTCAAGATGAGGATGCAAGTGAAAAATGTTTTCCCACTAATGGGTCACCGCCAGAAGAGCTACAGAATACCAGAAAGGCTCATTCCTGTGCTTCAGAAGGAGGTCAAACTGATGCTCAACCTGGGCATTATTGAGACATCTTCCAGTGAGTGGTGCAATCCCTTTTGTATTGGTTCCAAAAAAAGATAAAAGCCTCCGGTTCTGCATGGATTTCAGGTACCTCAACTCAGTTTCCAATTTTGACCCATATCCATTGCCTCGAATTGATGACCTGGTGGAAAGAGTGGGCAGAGCATGCTACATCACCACACTTGATCTCAGAAAAGGCTATTGGCAGTTGGCTTTGGCACCGGAGGCTAAGAAACGGACTGCCTTTAAGACTCCATTTGGTATGTTTCAGTTTTGTGTCATGCCATTTGACCTCCAGGGAGTGGCAGCCGCTTTCCAGAGACTAATGGACAGAGTCCTCAGGGATGTTGGAGAATTCTCAGCGGTGTACCTGGATGGTGTTGTGGTGTTCAGTGAATCCTGGGAGGACCACAAGTCCCACCTACAGCAGGTCTTACAACGCATCAAAGAAGCTGGTCTGACAATAAACCCAACCAAGTGTGTCCTGGCTAAAAGAGAAGTGCAGTTTCTGGGCTATGTCGTTGGACATGGGAAGATCAAGCCCCAAGTGGGGAAGATTGATGCCATCCAGTCATTCCCCATACCAACCACTAAAAGGAAGGGGAGAAGTTTTTTGGGTTTGGTTGGACAGTACTGTAAGTTCATTCCTCATTTCTCTGATCGAGTACATGTGCTCAGTGACTTAACCAAGGGCTCTGCACCCAATATAGTGCAGTGGGCTGTGAAATGTGATCAAGCTTTCAGGGACTTGGAGGTGATCTGCATACTCTCAGTGCTCCACTGTCCAGACTTCAGAAAGCCTTTCATCCTACAAACTGATGCTTCAGGTGTGGGCCTCGGAGCGGTGCTGCTGCAAGAGGTGGACGGAGAGAGGAGGCCTGTCGCGTTCCTTAGCCGCAAGCTGCTGGACAGGAAGACAAGGTACTCTATGGTGGAGAAGGAGTGTCTGTCCATGAAATGGACCATAGACTCACTGAGGTATTACCTGTTGGGTCGACATTTCTACCTGGAGACCGATCACAGAGCTCTTAAATGGTTTCATCACATGAAGGATGCCAACATGCACATTGCCAGATGGTACCTGTCCCTGCAGCCCTACAGCTTCACTGTGCAGTAAAGACCAGGGAAGTCTAACGTTGTGGCAGATAGTTTGTCCAGACTGTCTGAAATCTGAGGTACTGCTTCTCTGTTGGGAGAAGGGGGTGGAATTGTAACAGAGGAAACTGTTGCTAGTGGCCATTTTTACATTTCACACCATGGTGTTAACTTAAATCCTAGCAGCAATGACTGATACAAGTCTTATTTTAAAAACTGTTTATTTCTTTGTCACTTTGTCCAAATGTTTGGTTGATTGGTTCCAGCTGGGGGAGGAATGTTTGGTTCCACCTAAACAGGACAGAGAATATTCAGTCAGTTTTACCATGGGCAGTAACTCTTTGACAGTAATATGTTCTGTGTGTGGACTGTATTTTAAATAAGTAAA
The DNA here is from genome assembly GCF_043380555.1 of Nothobranchius furzeri. Taxonomy (NCBI): domain Eukaryota; kingdom Metazoa; phylum Chordata; class Actinopteri; order Cyprinodontiformes; family Nothobranchiidae; genus Nothobranchius; species Nothobranchius furzeri. Next base: position 75,711,998 of record NC_091742.1, on the reverse strand, counting down.
TTAACCAAACTTACCTGTCTTGTCTTCTCCAGGGTGTCCTGTTAAGGGTTTCCCCTGAAACATGGGCACCATTTTAAAGGTCTGGGAGGAGCCATGAGGCAGAGAGGGAAGGGGTGTTTGGGAATTGCATTTTGGATGTTTATGATGTTAAAATGTTAATTATAGATATTTGTATTGTTGTGATGGCTTCATATGGGTTTTTACGATTTGATTATGTAGAAGGGAGTGTAATTATTTAGGATTTGACTTTTTTTAGAAGGGAGTGTAATTATTAAAGATGCACTATCACATGGTTCAGTCCAGAGTACCAGAGGTGGAAAGAGTACTAAAATGTTGTACTTAAGTATAAGTATAATTACTTTCATGAAATTTTACTCAATTAAAAGTAAAATTACCTGCCTCAAAATGTACTCAAGTAAAAGTAAAAAGTAGCTTATTTCAAATGTAGTCAGAGTAAAAGTTACTTAGTTACTTTTTTGTCTGTGCAAGGACGGGCTCTTCTGAATAGTAAAAAAAAAAGTCAATGGGGTATAAATGTCAAAGTGGCCGTTTTTTTTAATTAAATGAACAAATATGCATATTGAAGTGCAAAGGCAGTTACACTGCAAACTAGTAACATAAATTAGGTTATAGTCACAAACCCATGACTTTTCCCTGAATTACACCCCCCCCCACCCCCCACCCCCACCCCCCCACCCCACCCCCCCGGCAGATCCTGATAGGCCTACCCAGTCTCTCAGCCTCTCCAGTAGCAGGTGATGGTCAACAGTGTCAAAGGCTGCAGTCAGGTCCAGCAGGACCAGAACAAAACAGTCCCCTGCATCACTGTGGGTCAGAAGGTCATTAGAGACCCTAAGAAGAGCTGTTTCAGTAAAATGAGCTCTACGAAAACCTGACTGGAAGCTATCATAGATGTTCTGTTCATCAAGAGCAGCTGTGAGTTGTTTAGCCACAACCTTTTCCAAGATCTTGGAGATGAACGGAAGTTTAGAGATGGATCTGAAGCTGCTATGGAGAGAGGGGTCGAGACTCGGTTTTTTAAGAAGCGGGTGGATTACAGAGTTCTTAAAGT